>NC_142813.1:28075897-28173397 GCF_049724085.1 Artemia sp. Qi Xiang Cuo
AAGAAAACTTATCAATTGCTTTATTCTTCGTCGTTTACAACATCAAAATAAGGCAGGGATGTTTGGTCTTTAATTTCCGATCAGACTGAACCCTTCATTGATCTTTCTCTATGCCAAGACCCAAGAGGACTTATAATTTCTTATAGGGGTTTGGGAAGATATTGCAGGGACTGAACAGGCTGACAAATTTTTTGTCTCTGATCAGTCCGAAACTTAAATCCCTTTTTCCCGGGTTAAAGAGACCCTAATATAAAATATATACTCAGGTGGAGTACGACCCAGTACTCCATCGTAGTTCAGTCTTTAACTAGTAATTAGAGAGTGAACTCCTATAATCAGATTGGTTTTTCAAGTTCAAAGGATTAAATTTGATATTGTTGTGGACTTTGCCATTGGGTAATTTGATGCAAGTGTAGACTTCTACATGTGGATTATAGCATTCATTGTGGTTGTCACTCAAGCAAAGCTTGATGAAGGAATAAAACGGCTTCAGGCGTCGCTGGATAAAACATTAGCAGAACAGAAGAGTTTTGTTGTCTCAATACTTGCCCTTCAAGACGAAGTTAGGCAAATATCGGCAGAAAATACGAATCTACGAGATGAATATAAAAAGCATGGAAATGATCTAAAGCAAGAAAAATTGCGGAACAACGATTTGGAGAGTAAGATTTGGACATCGAAGTGTGAGAAAGGAATTTGAATTTGATTGTTTATGGTCTGCCTGCTGAAAAGCATAATCAATAAGTGACTAGCAACGTAAAGTCTCTTCTATCGGACAAATTGCAAGTTACAGAGGACATTTCTCATACGAAGTGTTATCGCCTTACGAGAAATAGCAGTTCAAACATCAGTAGTAGGAGACTAGTGTTCGAGCGGCCCCTGTTTTTATATTGCTAGACACTGATCATAGCACTCAGGCGATTCTCAGTGAGGTGAATAAGTTGAAGGGTAGTAGAATTCGCATTTGCACTGATCTCCCACCCTAGCTAAGTTTTCGAAGGAATTAACTATTGTCTAAGGGAAAGGATATGCGTGATTCTGGTTTGGTTCATCTTATGCGTATTAAACAAAAAGGGAGCAAATTATTGCCCAAGTGCAAAAAGTCTCAGTCGTCGCAATGGGTTAAGATTGACTGGTTACGGTGATTAGTAGTGATATACCTTTGGTGAGATTATCTTATTACTTTAGTTTATGTAATATTTCTCTGTTCAAACAGGATCCTATTTTTTCTTGTGCAGTTTTTTCCCTCTGTAGCTTATTATGAATTTATTTTCTGTCTTTTTTTGTGTGTTTCTATTTATATGAAGTTCTTGAGCACAATAATTTTTTCTGTATCTGCATTTCATCTTACAATGAATATGTTCCATTTCTTTCTCTCGTTTCTATTTATTTTCAAGCAGTCTCTTTTTCTTTCATCATTATTTTCGAGTTCTCGCTCGTTCAGTTGTCTTTGCTATTTTTGCTACCTGTTTGCATTTTGCGAAAGTTTTTGCTGGTCCTGATCATAATTCTGATTTTTTATATTGGATAATAATTGTATTGGGGATAGATTGAGAGACCTCGAGTATAACCCTTCTGATTTTTCCATGCTCCAGAGCCAAGATAATTTTGTTAAAAATAAGATAAATGATGGTGGGCTAATCAATTTTTCAAAATGTAAACATAAGTTACCTTCGAAAATTTCTGATCTTCCCAGTACTTGTGTTGTGAGAACAGGACTTTTAAACTGTAGAGTTTTTTTTTTAAATCTCAGGATGATCTTGTCGATGTTGTTAATAAACTATCATGTAATGTCGTTAAATTCTGTGAGACTTTTCTTACCGACGCAACTCCTTAAGTTGTTTTTCCTGAATATCAGTTTACTTTTAAAAACTGATTGACAGGGCGCTAAGGTTGTTTAGCAGCACTAGTAAAAGAAAGTATCTCTTTTCGACGCCTTGCAAATCCAGAAGGTTCTATTGAGGAAATGCTTCTTGAAGTAAAGGTAATTGAAATTAGTCATAGAAAAAAAAAATAGTTTTTAGCGTAGTATACCGACCGCTTTCTTCTCCGGTCAAGTCTTTTCTATCTAAACTCCATGATTTATTGCACCATCTTCATTTTTAAAATCAAGATATTATGCTTTCGGGAGATTTCAATATTGACCTTCTAGAAGCTTCAAATGAATCTTCTATCGATTTCTTGTCTTCTTGATTTTCTGCTTATCTGCTTCCTACTTGCCTGATACCTACAAGAATATCACCTAGTTCTGCTTCTCTCATTGATAATATTTTTACATCTTTACCAATTCAAGCAAATTTTTTTGTTTTGAGGGATATATTGGATCATTTTATGCTGATTTCCGATTTGGCTTTTACTTATAAAATACTGCAGGTAAGTAAAAAACGTCAAGTACGGTTAATAAATAAAATAACATTAAAGCGCCTGAATGAAAGCCTTGGTCTGTTGGATTAGCAGGATTTTATATCCATGGAGGATAAAGATACGGCAACTGATACACTTTAAGAAAATTTAAATATCGCTTTGATTCTAGTTTCCCATTTGTTATGAATGAAATTTGCAAAGAAAATTTCCTATAAGGCCATGGGTAACATCTGGAATTTTAAGATCAGTAAAGAACAAAAATCATTTATTTAAAAAGCAGTTAAAGAATCCAACTGATTATAATATTAAAAATTTTCAAAAATAAATTAACCACATTGGTACGATTCTCCAAACAAAGGAAATATAAAGAGTCTTTTGAAGAAGCTAAAAATTCTCCTTGTAAAACGGGGTCTTTAATTCATTCTTTAATAAAACAAGAAAGAAATTCTAAGCGTCCTGAAGTTATTAGTTTGGAGGATGGATCGACTACTAATAAATTGGAGAAAGTGGCTGATAATTAGAATACTTATTTTGCTAATATATGAGAGAACCAGTTTGATGCACCAGTTTGATTCACGCAAAAAAAAACATTTTTCTTCGTACCTTCCATCTCCTCACAGTAATTCAATTTTTCTTTGGCCTATTTCCCAGTCTGAAATAACAAAAATAGTGTGTGATCTAAATCTAGGCAATTCAGCGGGAATAGACGGGTCTAGTTCTATAATTGTTAAAGAAATATTGTCTGCGGTAATTTTACCATTGCAGCATATAATTATTCTTCATCTAAAACTGGAGTTTTCCCCTCTGCTTTTAAAGGAGCGAGGATAATTCCCGTTCACAAAGGTGACTCGCCTGAAAACCCATCAAATTACCACCCTATTTCTATTTTGTCAGCTTTTTCTAAAATATTTGAGAAGGCAATTTATAAAAGGTTTTGCGATTTTCTTAAATCGTCTAATTTCCTCATAAATACCCAATTTGGTTTAAGGTTCGGATACAATACTGAAAACGCTATCCTTGCTCTCATCCAATATATTCATGAAAGGTTAGATAGCGGTGAAATTCCAGCAACAATATATTTAGATTTAAAAAAAAGCCTTTGGTACAATATCTTATTGTATTCTTTTTTTTAAATTGGATAAGTGTGGTGCGCGTGGACCGGTGGTGGTTCTAGTTAAATCTTATCTTAATAATCTTCGAAGGTTAGGGTACCTCAGGGCTCTGTCCTAGGTCCTCTGCCTTTTCTAATTTATATAAATGATCTTTACCGCGCTTTGGCAATCCAGTGTCTCAACGAACCTTTTGCTGATGATACGACAGTCTTACTTTCTGAAAGGAATGACGAGGAGTTGGGGGTGAAACTGGATACTGCATTTTCTAATGTTCTTGATTAGTGTTCATCGAATTTAATTGCTTTGAGTTTATCGAAAACTAATTTAATTAGTTTTCAGGTGGAAACGATAAACTATCTTGGACTTGTGATTGATGAAGGCTTATCTTTTAAAACGCACATTCAAAATCTACGCTTAAAGATTTCAAGGTGTGCTGGTTTGCTACGACGTTTAAAGCATTATTTGCTCTACTCTGCTTTATGAGCCATTTATTTTGCTCAGATTCAGTCTAATATTAATTATTGTTCTCTAGTATACTTATCATAGACAGCGCAATCGCGCTGCCTAGGCAGACAACGATGTTGGCACAATGTATTATTTATTATTATTTTTTTCTTTAGACCGGGGCACTTCGTACCGAAGGTGTTGTCGTAGAAACTTAGAAACTTCGAAAAGGGCTCATTCGATTGGAAATTGAAGTGGCTAGTGCCCTTTTTAATAGTTAAAAGTGATTGGAAGACAACTAACACTCCTTCCACACCCACCTTTTCCTAAAACAAATCCAATCAAAATTTTGAGATAGCCATTTTGTTCGGCATAGTTGATTTCTAGATAGACATTAAGTTTTTGAGGAGGACACTCCCCCATAGTCCTCAGGGCAAGGGTTGTAAGTATGCCCCGGGGGCATATAAGATTTTTATAGAAAGCGTTGTCGTAGAAACATCAAAAAAGGCCCATTCGATTGAAAATTCAAAGGGCTAGTGCCCTTTTTAATAGTCGAAAGTGATTTGAAGGCAACTAACACCCCTTCCACGCTTACCATTTAACCAAACACATTCAATCAAAATTTTCAGATAGCCATTTTGTTCAACGTAGTTAAAAATTCTGGAAATTAGGTCTTTGTGGACGATATCCCCATCAGAGCCCTCAGAGCAAGGGTTATAAGTTATACCCTGGGGGCATGTAAGGTTTTTATAGAATGCTTTGTCCTAGAAACTCAAAAAAGGGTGCATTCGATTGGAAATTCAAACGGCTAGAGCCCTTTTTAATAGTAGAAAGTGATTGGAGAGCAACTAATCCCCCTCTCATGCCACCTTTTCCCTAAACATATGCAATTAAAATTTTTAGATAACCATTTTGTTCAACGTAGTTGAAAGTTTTGGAAATTAATTCTTAAATGATGACAACCCCTCTCCCCCCACAGCCCTCAGGGCAAGGGTTGTAAGTTATGCCCTGGGGGTATATTAGCTTTTTATAGAAAGTATTGCCGTAGAAACTGCAAAAAGGGATCATCCCATCGAAAATTTAAATGGCTAGAGGCCTTTTTAATGATCAAAAGTAATAGGAGGGCAACTAACCCCCCTCTCACGCCCACCATTTACCCAAACACATACAATCAAAATTTTGAGATAGCCATTTTTTTCAACGTAGTTAAAAGTTCTAGAAATTATGTTTTTGAGGATGACAACCCCTCAGAGCCCTTAAGACAAGGGTTTTAAGTTATGCCCTGGGAGCATATTAGGTTCTTATGGAAAGTATTGCCGTAGAAACTTCAAAAAGGGATCATCCCATTGGAAATTTAAATGGCTAGTGGCCTTTTTAATGATCAAAAGTAATTGGAGGGCAACTAACCCCCCTCTCACGCCCACCATTTCCCCAAACACATCCGATAAAAATTCAAAGATATTCATTTTTTTCAACATAGTTGAAAGTTCTAAAAATTAGGTCTTTGAGGATGACAACCCCCCCAGCTCTCAAGGAAGGGGTTATAAGTTATGCCCAGGGGGCATATAAGGTTTTCATAGAAAGCTTTGTCGTAGAAACTTCAAAAGGGACTCATTCAATTGAAAATTGAAATGGCTAGTCGAAAGTTATTGGAAGGCAACTAACACCCCTTCCACGCCCACCGTTTATTCGAACACGTTCAATCAAAATTTTCAAATAGTTATTTTGTTCGGCGTAGTTGATTTCTAGATAGAAATTATGTTTTTGAGGAGGAAACTCCCCCATAGTCCTTAGGGCAAGGGTTGTAAATTATGCCCTGGGGGCATAAAAGATTTTTATAGAAAGAGTTGTTGTAGAAACTTCAAAGGGGGCTCATTCGATTGGAAATTGAAATGGCTAGTGCCCGTTTTAATAGTCGAAAGTTATTGGAAGGCAACTAACACCCCTTCGACGTTCACCATTTATCCAAACACATCCAATCAAAATTTTGAGATAGCCATTTTCTTCAACGTAGTTGAAAGTTCTTGAAATTAGGTCTTTGAGGATGATAACCCCCCTCAGAGCCCTCAGGGCAAGGGTTCTAAGTTATACCCTGGGGGTATATAAGGTTTTTATTGAAAGCTTTGTCGAAGAAACTCGAAAAACGGCGCATTCAATTGGAAATTCAAAGGACTAGTGTTCTTTTTAATAGTCGAAAGTGATTGGTGGGCAACTACCCCCCCCCCCCCTCTCACGCCCATCTTTTCCCTAAACACATATAATCAAAATTTTTAGATAGCCATTGTGTTCAACGTAATTTAAAGTTTTAGAATGTAGTTCTTTAATGATAACACCACCCCCCCTCAGGGCAAGGGTTGTAAGTGGTGCCCTGGGGGCATATTAGGTTTTTGTAGAAAGTGTTACCGTAGAAACTTCAAAAAACGCTCATTCCATTGGAAATTGAAATGGTTAGTGGCCATTTTAATAGTCGAATGCAATTGGAGGGTAACTAAACCCCCTCTCACGCCAACCATTTTCCCAAACACATACAATAAAATTTTGCCATTTTTTCCAACGTAGTTGAAAGTTCTGGAAATTATGTCTTTGAGGATGACAACCCCCTCAGAGCCCTCAGGGCAAGGGTTGTAAGTTATGACTTACTTGACTTAAGGTTCTTGCTGCATCGGGGGCGGCGTAGAGAGCGTCGCAACTCTGCTCCACCTGGCTGACCGGTCTACTGCTATTTGTGTGGCCTCGTCCACAGCAATGTTAGCCAACTCCAGGAATTTCTTGAGTCTACTTTCCGCCTCGTCTGAGGTCTGCCCCTCCGCGAGACCAGCCATGAGCTTTAGCGTCAAAATCGTAGAATATTCGGGATGGGGTTGTCGTCGGCATACGCAGGAGGTGTCCGAACCATCTGAGAGTACGCTGCGCTGTTTGGACGGATAATGGCACTTGAGAGATGAGTGCGAGCAACCTTGCGTTGCTTACGAAATCGTCCCATAGGAGTCCCTCAATCCGACGGAGCTGTTTCGTCTGGCAGACTTCTAACATGCTGAGGACTGTTGATTTGAGAGGCCATGTTTCCGCTGCACAGAGGAGGACCGAGCTTACGGATGCATTATAAATTCGTATCTTCGTGCGCCTCGATATATGCGGCATTCTCCAGATATTGTTGACCCTTACGACGATAGACGAGGCTTTTGAAATTCGGCTGCACACCTCTTCCTCTATAGAGCCGTCATTAGACAGCACAGAACCAATATAAGTGAATTTTTTACAACCTCAACAGAAGCTCCGCAAACACTTATGTTCTCAGGCGGCGATACTGGGCTTGGGGGCTCAATTGCCATTATCTTCGTTTTAAGCCAGTTATTTTCAGCCCCACTTTTGCTGCCTCTTCCTGCAGGACTTCCAGAGCGTCAATCAACTGGTTGATCGAGTCAGCAACGAGCCAAGATCATATACGAAGTCAGCGTCCGTCAGAACGCAATATCCAAACTGCAGACCAAAGGGCATGCAATTTGTTGTTCGTATCATGACATTGTCTATCACGCAATTGAACAGTTCCGGGGCGGCGGCACACCCTTGGCGTACACTGGTTTTGATACCAAATGTCACGCTCCGTTTGCCGTTGACTTGGACGCAGCTCACAGTCTCTTCGTAAAGCTTTTCAAAAAACTTGCAGTATTCATCTGGTAAAACAGTTGATCGAAGTATCAACCACAGCGATTTGCGATCCACCGAGTCAAACGCAGACTTGAAGTCCACAAAGGCTTCATATGCTTTCCTTCTGAATTCCTTTAGTCTTCTCAATTAACTGGCGCATGGTAAAGATTTGTTCGACAGTGGATCTTCCGGGCATAAGCCCCACCTGCTGGACTCTCCTCTTTATTCTGAGGATGCTCGTGCATCTATCCAGCAGGGTCATAGCAAAGAGCTTTCCAGGTACTGAGAGTAGCGTTATGCCTCTGTAGTTCAAACAGATGCTCTTGCTCCCCTTTCTCTTCCATAAGGGCTAGGTTATACCAGCTCACTAGTCCTTCGGGATCCATTCCGTGCGTCAAACCACAGAAAATAGCATGTGGAGCCAAAGTAGCATTGCTGGTCCGGCAAACTTCAGGAGCCACAGCAGATATTCCACATACACCTGCCGCTTTGTTGTTCTTCAAACTTTTTACTGTTGTGTAGATTTCTGATGACGTGAAAGGAGTTTCTGTGTCACTTATCAGCAGTTACTGGGTGCTGGCGGCTAGGCTGATAAGTTTCTGGTCAGTCTGCGCTACGGCTACGGCATTTAGGAGGCCTGAGAAGTGGTCTTTCCATCGACTGACCTAGGCAGCTTCGTCACTGAGTGACTGACCATCCACAGAGAAAACAGATGCAACCAAGGGGGCTATGTCGCCTGTTAGATCACGGAGACGCTTATAGAGACAGCCAACGTCTTCTTGACTGCGCCCTCTAGCTCATGTGCCTTCCTTTCCACAAACAGCTTCTTGTCTCACTGTATCAGTTTGTTGCGGACACCATTAAGGCTTCTATAGGTTTGCATCTCAACGCGCTTTTTCTGTCCAACATTTGCTGTTACTGATTTCTGGACATTAATTTTGAACGAGAGCCATGCGTTCTCACAACTTTCAAATGGCAGGAGTGCGTCGAAGTGTCTCGAAACATCAATGGTATATTTCGGCCATATCTTCTGATCGCAGAGGCGAGAGATGTCGAACTGAACTGGTCTTGGTTCTGAGCGCTGGGCTTTGAGCCTTAGTCCCTTGTTAGTGACGACGAGGCGATGGTCAGTGTTGCCAATCTCAGCTGCCCTATACGTCGTGCAGTTACTGATTGAAGACCTCCATCTCTGTGACACGATGATGTAGTTGATCATTATTTTTGGTATGGCCATCGTTGCTGTATCATGTGAATTTGTGAATGTTCTTCCTTGCAAACATGGTATTCGTAATCACAAGGTTGTGCATGCTGCAGAGTTGTAGAAGCCTTAGACCATTGTCATTTAGGGAATCCAGAGTAACTGGTCCAATGACTTGTCGCCATAAGTTGTGGTTGTCACTCACAGTTGCATTAAGGTCATCCAGGAGAATGACAATATCGTGAGGGGATATCTTAGACAATTCATTCGTCAGGACAGAGTAGAAAGTGTCTTTTGTTTCAGTGTCGGCTTCGTTTCTCTGGTGGTTGTCTGGCCAGACCAGCGAAGGTGGTTTCCCTCATCTATGGGATCATTTCCATTCCCGACTAGGTGGGTCTCTGTTATTCCAGCAATAGAGATGCGGAATCGCTTCAGTACCGTCGTCAGAAACGTCCTAGCTCCGGGAAAATTTAATGTCAATACATTCCAGGTGGCAATTCGGAGGTCACCTTGGTCAAGAAGATTCAAACGCTGGTAATTTCTCAGTCCAGGGGCAAGCAAGGGTCGTGATGGAATAAAAGAAGGTTGGTGGCAGTTGCTAAGCTTTGCGTTGCAATAAGTCTTGGGTGGAGGGATGAAAGCTCAACCGAACCTAGGCTTGGATTATGATTAGGGCCAGGATTTACCTGGATACTGAGAATCCTGGGATGGGCTCCACCCATCTCATGAGGTTGAGGCCACCCTGATCGGAGCATTTAGTTAGGGGAAACCCCGTATCCAGAGGTAAGTGGTCAGAAGACATGGTCAGCATCATTCCGGACGAGCTCCATTCACGTCAAGGTGAATGGAGCTTACCCTTCGCAGATGAGGTTTTTATAGAAAGCGTTCTCGTAAAACTTCAAAAAGGGTTCATTCGACTGAAAATTGAAAGGGCTAGTGCCCTTCTTAAGTGTTGAAAGAAATTGGAGGGCAGCTAACCCCCATCTCATGCCCACCATTTCCCCAAGCACATCCAATCAAAATTATAAGATATTCATTTTGTTCAACGTAGTTAAAAGTTCTATAAATTCGATCTTTTATGGTGACATCCCCCTCAGAGCCCTCAGGCAAGGATTCTAAGTTATACCCAGAGGGGATATAAGGTTTTATAGAAAGCGTTGTCGTAAGAACTTCAAAAGGGGATCATTCAATTGGAAATTGGTAGGACTAGTGGCCTTTTCAATAGTCGAAATGGAATGGAGAGCAACTAACCCCCCACTCATGCCCACCATTTCCCCAAACACATTCAATTAAAATTTTGAGATAGGCATTTTGTTCAACAAAGTTGGAAGTTTTAAAAATTATGATTTTGAGGATGACATACCCCCCAAACCCTTCATGGAAAGGGTTGTAAGTTATGCCCTGGGGGCGTATAAGGTTTTTTCTAGAAAGTGTTTTCGTAGAGATTTCAAAAAGGGCTCATTCGGTTGGAAATTGAAAGGGCTAGTGCCCTTTTTAATAGTCAAAAGTGGTTGGAAGGCAACTAGCCTTCTCTTAAGCTCACCACTTCCCCAAACACATCGAATCAAAATTTTGAGAGAGCCATTTTGTTCAACGTAGATGAAAGTTCCAGAAATTTGGTCTTTGAGGATGACACTCCCCCTAGAGCCCTCAAGGCTAAGGTTGTAAGTTATGCCCTGGGTGCATATAAGGTTTTTTTATAGAAAATGTTGTCGTAGAAACATCAAAAAAGGTTCATTCAATTGGAAATTGAAAGGGCTAGTGCCCTTTTAATAGTCGAAAGTGATTAGAGGGCAACCAGCCCCCTCTCAAGCTACCCATTTCCCCAAACACATCCAATTAAAATTTTGAGATATTAATTTTGTTAAATGTAGTTGAAAGTTCTGAAAATTATGTCTTCGAGGAAGACAACCCTCCCCTCACAGCCCTCAGGGAAAGGGTTATAAGTTATGGCCTGTTGGCATATAAGGTTTTCATAGAAAGCGTTGTCGTAGAAACTTCAAAAAGGGCTCATTTGATTGGAAATTCGAAGGGCTAGTGCCCTATTCAATAGTCAAAAGTGATCGGTAGGCAACTAACACCCCTTCCGCGCCAACAATTTATCTAGACACATACAGTCAAAAATTATTAAATAGACATTTGGTTCAAAGTAGTTGGAAGTTCTCTAAATTAGGTCTTTGAGGATGATTACCCCCTCAGAGTCCTCAGGGCAAGGGTTATAAGCTATACCCTGGGGGTACATAAGGTTTTTATTGAAAGCTTTGTCGTAAAAACTTGGAAAACGGCGCATTTGACTGGAAATTCAAAGGACTAGTGCCCTTTTTAATATTGCAAAGTGATTGGAGGGCAACTAACTCCCTCACTCATGCCCACCTTTTCCCTATACACATACAATCCAAATTCTTAGATAGCCATTTTTTTCAACGTAGTTTATAGTTTTGGAAATTAGGTCTTTAATGATGACAACCCCCCCCCCTCACAGCCCTCAGGGGAAGTGTTGTAAGTTATGCCCTGGGGCCATATTAGGTGTTATAGAAAGTATTGCCGTAGAAACTTCAAAAAGGGCTCATTTCATTGGGAATTGAAATGGCTCGTGGTCTTTTTAATACTCGAAAGTAACTGGATGGCAACAAACCCCCCTCTCACGCCCATCATTTTTCAAACCACATACAAGCAAAATTTTCAGATAACTATTTTGTTCAACGTAGTTGAAAGTTCTGTAAATTATGTCTTTGAGGATGACAACCCCCCAGAGCCCTCAGGGCAAGGGTTGTAATTTATGCCCTGGGGGTATATGAGGTTTTTATAGAAAGCGTTGTCATAAAAATTCAAAAAGGGCTCATTCGATTGAAAATTGAAAGGGGTAGTGCCCTTTTCAAGAGTTGAAAGTAATTGGAGGGCAACTATCCTTTGAGATAATTTTGAAAATTCTGAGATATTCGTTTTGTTCAACGTAGTTAAAAGTTCTGGAAATTTGGTCTTTTAGGATGACAACCCCCTCAGAGCCCTCAGGGTAAGGGTTGTAAGTTATACCCCGGGGGCGTATATTAAACTGACAATGCACATTTTTTCAGTAAATTCATTTGAATATTTTCAGTGAAGTACAAATAATATTTCGGATTATAAAAATCATAGGGTTTAGAATCCTACTGAAATTAATTTCAGCTCGTTTTGAGTTTGACTTATTTTAATTTCTGTTTTGTTTTGTTTTTGTTTTTTTGGTTTCATTTATTTATTGATACTGATTTGCGGAAGTTGTATGCTTGGTAGATTATTTGATTCTATTTAAGTTCATTATTGGTTTAATGGAGTTCTTTACTTCTTTTTGAAAAACTTATTTTGTGCAAAAAGTTTTTTTGGTCAATCTACATTAAAAGCCATATTAAACCAATACAGTTTTTACAAAATAAAGCCCTAAGAATCCTGAAACTTTTTATTGCATCACTTGATGCACTTCCAAACAAGTCTTCTACAGCATCTTTATATGCTTATCTAGATATGCTTCCAGTTTCTCAACAATTTACTTTTCGAGCAATTCTTTTTATATTCAATTATGACATTAAGTAGTTACCGCCATATTACCTCAATCAAAGTTTGTTCTCCCAATTACAAGATTTATAATATTATAACACTCGACAAAAAGGCGTATCTACATTGACAAGTATAGTGCTGAGAGATCTAAATTCACTCCGTTTGTGTCAATAGCCCGGTGCTGGGATGCTCACAAGGATCTTATTGATAAATTTTCTTCTATCTGATTAATAAAAAGGAATCTTAAATTTCATTTAGTTCAAGATTATCTTTAATTTAGTGTCTAATTAATAAGATAAAGTTATTTGTACGGTTTGTTGCTCTGGGTGAATGTGGGCCTCTTGGCTACCTACTATTATTAATTTATATTTAATAATATTGAAGTTGTTTATATTTATTTATAAATCCTTGGCTAGCTGCTACTTTTATATTACTGTCGTGTTATTTTATCTTTGCCGTCGTCTTTACCTTTGTACTTTAGTGTTATTTGTTATTTTATCTTTGTCTAGGCCTAGATTTTCGAGCTTGTCTTCCCGTCAGGCTATGTCAAATATATACATATATGTGTGAATAATAAAATTATTAGACTTGAACTTGAACCCTCCAACCAAAATAATGGCTCATAAAAGTGTAAAAAAAAAACTCAGATCGATTTGAAAATAAACCCTTAATTTTACACCCTTTAATTTTTGCCTAGGGGAAAAAAACAGGTCACCCAGTAATGAGGCGCAGTAATAAGTGCTAGAGCTGCAGCAGCATTTAAATTGTCTCCTAGATTCTTGTCTTTTTGAAGAAACAAAACTAAAACTACCGGCTCTTTGAAAATGAAAGCATCATTTAAAAAAAACACTTTAAAAATAAATATCTCAAATAAAAAACTTAAACAGTAGAATTCAAGAAAATACGAAATTACTTCGCTAAATAGATTCATGTTAATTCAAGAACTTAAGATATTATTGATTTTCATATTAGTAATGAATCATTTTCTAGATTTAACAAGCATAGATAACGCAGGCAAAATAAAGAATTTTGTTTGCATAAAGATACTGATAATAATAATAATTTATTTTTCCAATAACAGGAAGTGTTGGTGAAAAGTGACATCGATTACCTGAATAACAAAATTCAATGACGAGGATGACACTTCCAGTGTGCCTGATTCTGTGTGTAATGTTCTTACAGGGTTATGAGTCACTAGTTGGCGGCTTGCCTATAATAGATTAAAGTTGTCAGAAGTGTAATACATGCAAGCCACAAATGTAATGCAGCAACAAATTTGACGGCGTCCATAGTAAAATTGATTTTTCGGTACCTCTAAAGTTATTCAATATTCTAAAGAGACTTACGGATCATTTATCTTGATCGTGTGGAATTTTTACAATTCTAATGTTGACATTTTCCAGCATTCCTTTGTTTTTTAGAAGTTTCGTGTAATTTTTACAACTAAGATTGTGATATTGAAACGCAATTTATTTACTTGAAAAATGCCTACGTGATTTTGTGGTAACATCACCTTCTATCAGTTTCAGTTCCTTACGTTACAAAAATGTCCTTGTGCAACAACAAATACAACCTTAGAGTAGAGAGCTATCTTATACTCGTGTCACGCACCCCTGCTGCCACCTACAACTTTTTTTAACACCATATATTGGCACGAGAACATGACCACGTGGTTTATGGTTTTTGTCAGTGAGAATTTGAAAAACATGAACTTTGTCAATTTTATGGATGTTTTCATGGATGGTTATGTGTGTGTTGGTCGATTTATTTGATGTTTTTCATGGATGTTTAATGGTTTTTGTCAGTGAGAATTTGAAAAACAGGGACTTTGTCACATTTATGGATGTCAACATAAATTCATGTCTGTTTAATGGTTTTTCTCACTGAGAATGAAAAAACAGTAAGTATCTCAATTTAAAAAAAAGGACTTTTGTCACATTTATGTATGTTTTCTTGGGTGTTTATGTGTGTGGGTCAATTTATTTGATGTTTCTCATTGATGTTTAATGGTTTTTGTCAGTGAGAATTTGAAAAACAGGGAGTTTGTCACATTTATGTATGTCAACAGCAATTCATGTCTGTTTTATGGTTTTCTCACTGAGAATGGAAAAACAGGAATTTGCCAAATGTTATGACTTTCCTGGAAACAGTTAGATCACGTGTTTCCTTCTCAGCCAATCAACGAGTCAGATACATCTCCCTTCTCAGCCACTCAGATGCCTGATTACAGATTAGCGGCGGGGGGAATATAAGGAACGGGTTTTTTTTTATATAGTTTTATTAGTCTGTGAATAGAATTCAAAGGAGTGAGAAGAACAGTTTGACTTTACTCATTTTGGATATATATTTGTGTTGATGACGATGAGTGGAATGTTTACCCTATTAGAAGTTGATAGTGGAGTTGATGATAATAATACAAGAGCATCAAACATTGCGGTGGAAATCACGAAAGGTTCACGGCTTTGTCTGGAATGGGGTGAAGTATATGCAAGATATGTGATATCCTTGAGCAAATTTAAAATGGAAGATCAATTATGTTTCGCCGCTAAAGTTGATATAGCACATGTGAATAGACTTCAATGTGCTTTAAGTGCATTGGTGAAACATATTGAAGACAATAAACAGTATCGGTAATTGTACATGCTCTGTATTATTGATGTTGTTGTTATAATTATTCAATAAAATTGTTTCGAAATCGAAAATGTTCTATTTCTTTTCTGACCAGAACTATTGAATCTTGCTCAGTCTACAGTCAGCAGTCAGAGTGAAAGGATTGAAAAATGACAAAATTTGAGAAAGAGAGACTTAGATCAAATCTAGTGTTTATGAAAAAACATTTGATTTTGGATGATGATTTTCTCGAGTTATCTCTTCAACACAGGATATTCTCATGTCAGGGAACATTTGACAATATAATGAGGACTGATTCCCCCCCATTGGACTATTGTATGAAGCTTTTAAAATGTGATTCAAATGATTATAGTCAATTTATTGATATATTAATTGGAACAAAGCAGAATCATATTGTGGATATACTTTTGAAAACATTGCCAATGGATTCAATGTAGATGACTCCCCCATCATTCGAAGGAGGTAACGTCACAGAGCTACTCCTCTCCCACCATTCCCCTCCACCCTGAATTTATCGAGTGAAGAGGATCAGTTTCGTGTTAGCTGTGAGTGAGTTGACATCTGAAACCGAAAAATGTTCTATATATTTCCATTGTGCATGTACACTCTTGGCAGTTGGAATCAATGTGAGCCTTGTACAATTATTGATGGCTATAGTGAAAAGTGTAAATTATTTAATCCATGTAAATTACATAGAGGCTATTCAGTACAAATTAAAGGATGTAATTCATGTCTTGAGGAGGTGTGTGATTCTCACCCTAGAGGGCACCTGTGCTCCAATTGTCACAATGATAAATGTAATCAGTGGGAGAATACTTACCCCGCTATGATTGGAAAGAATCCTAAACGTGATTTTAGTTTATTTCTACGAGATTGGTATCGTCGTGGATTTAAATTATTCTGGGAAGAGGAATCTGGTCTACGATTCAACTGTTGGAATAACAAGTCAATTTGGTTTCTACGTCATCGCTGTGACGACACCACCAACTATGACTATAAACCAAGTGATTTTTATTTGGCAGTTACCGAATGTGATTCACCATTTGAAAACACTGTTTGTGATATTGCTTCAAATAGACAGATTGAAACTCGTGAATTTCCTAATATGAATGTAAATAGTATCATTGACTATACAAAGAGATATGACAAGAGTGAAGTTACATTGTACTGTAGAAAATGTGACCCTGACTTTGCAGTCAATCAAGATCAATATACAGTGAATCCAAATGATTTACCAACATTAGTGGTTCACGACAGTTGCCTATACATCAAAGATGAAGAAATCTAAAGTGAAGATTTAAAGACAATGTTGTATATATACGCATTTTATTAATAAACAAATTCACAAACATTTTTTAAGCACTTTACTCTTAGGGCACTGAAATCAATACTGTATAAGTCTGAGAGGATATTTTCCACTAGAAAGTCGTTCAGACTGGGATTGTCACTATAAATGTGGAGAAACTGCTTGTAAGTATAGCCACGACATCGGAACACACAATATATTAGTGCATGGACGCCACAGCTTTTAGTCGTTAGATCCTGCACCCTCTTCCGATTTTGAATAATAGTTTTCCGACTGCTCTCAATATAGTTGCTGATGTGAGGTGTGTAGAATGTATAGGTTAGGCCAAGAGGATCAAAAAATTCGATATTCTTCATTGTTTGATAGATGCACAGCCAATGACCCGTCAGCAGCGTCGATTGACGGATATTAACACGAAACTCTGTAGGGCTCACGCTTTGAATTTTTCATATAATGTATGTGTTCAGAAAATGTTATTTTTCCGTGGGCAGGGCGCTATTCCTTTTAAAAACATTCATTAATTGACTGGTCGTCATTGCGAAAAGTCTAATATAACAATGCCTTCGAGGGTGATTTCCCAATAGGTTTCATCTTGGTTTATTGAGACTAGGGCAATACTCTCAGCCAATGGGACGGCAAATGTACACTCTAAACGCACACTCCCCTTACGTACTAGACTCATATCCTGTGTACCCAACAAATCCAGTACAATGATACCATGTGTTTTAGCAAACATATCTTCGGTTATACCATTTTCAAATAGTTGCGAGTCATGATCTAGGGTTTGCATGGTCAACTCATACAATGTTCTATAGGATTTATCAAAAGATAGATTGTAGAGTGGGATGCCGTTTACTTTACACACAAGAGATGAAAGTCCAAACATTTCGAATTTATGCGGACATTCTGTCCATGATCCTATTGCACTGGCGCTTTTTAAAAATGCCAATGCCAATTTAGACGGAATTTCACCAATGCTAAAGGATGAGTCGGTGAAGGTGCGTGAGCCCACGGCAATATGACGTTGATTGGTGATTGTATGAGGAACAAGTAGTTTAATATTGTTGCCATTGGCTCTCAGTTTTTCCACGGCCAAAGCAACAGAACTCATAACCTGCTGTTTGCGTACATGTAGTATTGCCGAGGTGAGGGAGAGACTTGCATCAGGATTGGCAGCAAGTTCTTTTCTTAAAATGAAATTGGATGGTGTGAGCGTCATTTTTATATCCACTTTAACATTGGGCGGGAGTCATTGGGGTATATTAAATATTTCATGATATATTTTTCCGAATAGATGTAATTCCCTAGTTGTAGCATATTTAAGTGCATCTGTACTATCAGTATTAGTAATGTATTCATATCCATTGGAGGCGCCTCTCAATTCCTTGTATGACTTGGGTGTCATCAGCATGAATTGCATATAGCTTGTATAGTCAACTCAATAATACAGAGCATGTACAATCAGCGATACTGTTTATTGTCTTCAATATGTTTCACCAATGCACTTAAAGCACATTGAAGTCTATTCACATGTGCTATATCAACTTTAGCGGCGAAACATAATTGATCCTCCATTTTAAATTTGCTCAAGCATATCACATATCTTGCATATACTGCATCCCATTCCAGACAAAGCCGCGATCCTTTCGTGATTTCCACCGCAATGTTTGATGCTCTTGTATTATTATCATCAACTCCACTATCAACTTCTAATAGGGTAAACATTCCACTCATCGCCATCAACACAAATATATATCCAAAATGAGTAAAGTCAAACTGTTCTTCTCACTCCTTTGAATTCTATTCACAGACTAATAAAACTATATCCAAAAAAAACCCGTTCCTTATAGTCCCACCACCGCTAATATGTAAGCACGTCTCTGATTGGCTGAGAAGGGAGATGTATCCGACTCGCTGATTGGCTGAGAAGGAAACACGTGATCTATCTGTTTCCGGGAAAGTCATAACATTTGGCAAATTCCCTGTTTTTTCATTCTCAGTGAGAAAACCATAAAACAGACATGAATTTCTGTTGACATCCATAAATGTGAAAAAGTCCCTGTTTTTCAAATTCTCACTGACAAAAACAATTAAACATCAATGAGAAACATAAAATAACTTGACCCACACACATAACCACACAAGAAAACATACATAAATGTGACAAAATTCCTGTTTTTTCAAGTGAGAAAATTCATGTTTTTTCATTCTCACTGAGAAAACAATTAAACAGACATGAATTGCTGTTGACATCCAAAAATGTGACAAAGTCCCTGTTTTTCAAATTCTCACTGACAAAAACCATTAAACATCCATGAAAAACATCAAATAAATCGACCAACACACACATAACCATCCATGTCAGGTTGACATCCGAGACCTATACAGTATTGATTTCAGTGCCCTAAGAGTAAAGTGCTTAAAAAATGTTTGTGAATTTGTTTATTAATAAAATGCGTATATATACAACATTGTCTTTAAATCTTCACTTTAGATTTCTTCATCTTCGAGGTA
Organism: Artemia sp. Qi Xiang Cuo; assembly: GCF_049724085.1. Classification (NCBI taxonomy): domain Eukaryota; kingdom Metazoa; phylum Arthropoda; class Branchiopoda; order Anostraca; family Artemiidae; genus Artemia; species Artemia sp. Qi Xiang Cuo. Next base: position 28,094,646 of record NC_142813.1, read on the forward strand.
TAGGCAACTGTCGTGAACCACTAATGCTGGTAAATCATTTGGATTCACTGTATATTGATCTTGATTGACTGCAAAGTCAGGGTCACATTTTCTACAGTACAATGCAACTTCACTCTTGTCATATCTCTTTGTATAGTAAATGATACTATTTACATTCATATTATGAAATTCACGAGTTTCAATCTGTATATTTGAAGCAATATCACATACATTGATGTCAAGTGTTGAATCACAGTCCGTCACATACAAATAAAAATTACATTTTTTATAGCCCGTGCATTTGGTTATAACACAGCGTTGAAGTAGACACCAGATTGTAATGTTAGTAAAAAAGATGACTAGTAGAAAAGATTCCTCTTCACATACTACTTTACATCCACGGCGATACCAATCTCGGAGAAATAAACTAAAATCTCATTTGGGATTTTTTCCTATCAGAGCGGGGTAAGTATTCTCCCACTGATCACATTTATCGTTGTGACAATTGGAGCAAAGGTGTCCTCTAGGATGAGAGTCACACACATCTTCTAAACATGAAGTACATCCTGTAATTTGTACTGCATAGCCTCTATGTAATTTACAAGGATTACATAATTTACACTTTTCACTATAGCCATCAATAATTGTACAATTCTCACATTGATTCCAACTGCCAAGAGTGTACATGCACAATGGACATATATAGAAAATTTTTCGGTTTCCGATGTCAACTCACCCACAGCTAAAATGAAACTGATCCTCTTCGCTCGATAAATTCAGGGTGGAGGGGCATGGTGGGAGAGAGGAGTAGCTCTCTGACGTTACCTCTTTCGAATGATGGTGGAGCCATCTACATTGAATCCATTGGCAATGTTTTCAAATGTATATCCACAATATGATTCTGCTTTGTTCCAATTAATATATCAATAAATTGACTATATGCATTTGATTCGCATTTTAAAAGCTTCATACAATAGTCCAATGGGGGGAGAATCACTCCTCATTATATTGTCAATTGTCCCTCGACAATAGAATATCCTGTGTTGAAGAGATAACTCGTGAAAATCATCATCCAAAATCAAATGTTTTTCCATAAACACTAGATTTGATCTAATTCTCTCTTTCTAAAATTTATTCATTTTTCAGTCCTTTCACTCTGACTGCTGACTCTAGACTGACAATGATTCGTTAGCCCTAACCAGAAAAGAAAGGTAACATTTTCTATTTCGAAACAATTTTATTGAATAATTACAACAACATCAATAATACATAGCATGTACACTCATCGATACTGTTTATTGTCTTCAATATGTTTCACCAATTCACTTAAAGCACATTGAAGTCTATTCACATGTGCTATATCAACTTTTGCGGCGAAACATAATTGATCCTCCATTTTAAATTTGCTCAATGATATCACATATCTTACATATACTGCATGCCATTCCAGACAAAGCCGTGATCCTTTCGTGATTTCCACCGCAATGTTTGGTGCTCTTGTATTATTATCATCAACTCCACTATCAACTTCTAATAGGGTAAACATTCCACTCATCGCCATCGTCAACACAAATATATATCCAAAATGATTAAAGTCAAAACTGTTCTTCTCACTCCTTTTAATTCTATTCACAGACTAATAAAACTATATAAAAAAAAACCCGTTCCTTATATTCCAACCACCGCTAATATGTAAGCACGCCTCTGATTGGCTGAGACGGGGTATGTAACCGACTCGTTGATTGGCTGAGAAGGACACACGTGATCTAACTGTTTCCGGGAAAGTCATTACATTTGGCAAATTCCTGTTTTTCCATTCTCACTGAGAAAACCATAAAACAGACATGAATTGCTGTTGACATACATAAATGTTACAAAGTCACTGTTTTTCAAATTATCACTGACAAAAACCATTAAACATCCATGAAAAACATCAAATAAATCGACCAACACACATAACCATCCATGAAAACATACATAAATGCGACAAAATTCCTGATTTCCAAGTGAGAAAATTACTGTTTTTTCATTATCACTGAGAAAAACCATTAAACAGACATGAATTGCTGTTGACATCCATAAATGTGAGAAAGTTCCTGTTTTTCAAATTCTCACTGACAAAAACCATTAAAAATCCATGAAAAACATCAAATAAATCGACCCACACACATAACAATCCAAGAAAACATACATAAAATAGACAAAAGTCCTGTTTTTTCAAATTCTCATTGACAAAAACCATAAACCACGTGGGTCTCGTGTTAATATATGGTGTTAAAAAAAGTTGTAGGTGGCAGCAGGGGTGGGTGACACGAGTATAAGATAGCTCTCTACTCCTTAGCTGTTCCGACCACGTCCTGTCTCTATCCAAATTGAATATGTGGACCTGTCCTTAACTCACGGATATAAGCAACAGTATTAGGTGTAATTTTTCACGGTGTGCGTGTACCTGAACCACCGTATAACTGAACCACAAGCAACTGAACCTCTGTAACTGAGCCCTCGTACAATTGAACCCTCGTGTAACTGAATCATCGGGCAACTGAACCCCATTTAACTAAACCCCCGTGTAACTAAATCCCCGTGCAGCTCAACCCCATTTAACTGAACCCCCATGTAACTAAACCCCGCATACCGGAACCCCCGTGCAACTGAACCCCCGTGCAACTGAACCACCGTACATCAGGACCACCGTGCAACTGAACCACCATGCAACTGAACCATCGTGCAACTGAACCACCATGTAACTGAACCATCGTGCAACTGAACCACCGTGCAACTAAACCCTTGTGTAAGTGAACCATCGTAAAACTGAACCACTGAACTCAGATTATCAGTTCTCTATAAATATTAGGCAATATCATTGGGTAAAACACAAATTAGAATTTTTACTTCTTCAACCTTGTTGAAATTGTTTGTTTCTTAAATTCATGAAATAAACGCCTGTAAAAAGTATTCATGAAAAAGCTTTGTTTTATTTTTGCAAAAGAAAAAGAAGATGCGATGTCACAAACCATTAAAGCTGATTTATTACTCTTTTTTTTCAGATGAATCAGACCTTTCTGGACGTTAAGTAATAAACATATGTGTTGAAAATATTTGACCTTTGTGAATCTAGATAACGAATTTTTATCACATATCTTTGAGGAGATTGCAGACAATAATGACATGAGAGGGGGACTGGTTGCACTCTAGCCTTTTTTTCAACATTTCTTCAACTTGCCCTGAAAGTTTTAACTTCATATCCTCAGGTTTATACCCTTAGCTGTTCTCGACACATTGCAGATACAACGTCTTTTAAAACTGGATGCTTATAGTACCTCTTGATTTAGTTGAAGATGCTCCTGAATATTTTCCGAACAATGTGACGGCTGATACCATCAGCCATTGTAAATGTTCCTGGTTTTTTCTTTTCACAACCAATAAAGGAATAAATGCTTTTTGATTGTGTTTGGCATTCTTCTTGACATCAAGGAGGCACACTTGTGCCTCTATAAAGAGGCGAACCACCACAATGTTAAGCGATTTCCGGTCCTAGCGGTCGCAGAGACACAGCGGTGATCGCATTTTGTAGCCCAAGCTCCAACTAAGAAATGTGCAAAATTTCCCCCCCTCCGACTTTATCTTCATGGGTAAAAGTGGGCCGGAAGTTTCGACCCTCCGACCACAGCCCCCCTGTAACGTTGTCCGATTTGACTGAAATTTAAAGGTTAAGCTTTCCTAGGACCCGGGACCTTATTCTCGAAATTTCAGGTCAATCCGATCACTCCGTCCCTGTTTTCAAAAAAACAAATATAGCCACTTAAAGTTCATTTCTCTTTTTTTTATCAGCCACGCCTACAGGCCACAGTTGGCAACGGATCCGGGTGAATGAGGACTCATTCGAAGCGGAATTTGACCTGTTAGGGTCTTTTGATATTTACAGACCGAAAAAAGTATCCCCCGAATTTATATTTACGAAAAACCTCGTTTTCCTGTAAAAGCCCATGTTAATTTTTCCCACCACAGCCCCCTTTTAACGTTGTCCGATCGGGCTGAAATTTAGACGATAAGCTTTCCTGGGACCTGGAAGCTCAATCCTCAAAATTTCAGCTCAATCCGATCCTTCCTTCCCTATTTTCCAAAAACCAAATATCAAGTTTTGTGGGGATTTGCTTGCGTCAAACATAGATAGGGGAGACTAAAATAATATTTCCGTAAGTGTCTCTGTGTTGTCTCAGGCCATAATTTTTTATTTACTGAATTTAAAGTTTAAAAAAGAAACTCAGTTTCTTTTTTAAATCCGCTTATCCTCGAAATTTCAGCTCAATCCGATCACTCCTTCCCTGTTTTCCAAAAAACTTTTTTTTTATTAGCCACTCCTACAGGCCACAGTTGGCAACGGATCCGGGTGAATGAGGACTCATTCGAACCGGAATTCGACCCAGCAGGATCTTTTGATAGTTTCAGACTGAAAAAATTATCCCCCGAATTTACATTTCCTAATTTCGGCAAAAGGCTTCTTGAAAACACCCTGTCGAGAAAGAAAAGAATGTAACAAAATCATCTAACAGTTAGTCAAGCAATAATAAGTAATAAACTGTACAAAAACGTGCAGAAATTATTTGAAAAAACTACGTTTTCTAAAGAGTTAAAGAGGCTGAGTTACAAGGTCGAACCTTAAAACGTACAGGGATTAGGAGGCACAGTTGGGGGGGCTGCCGCCCCCCAAACCCCCCGCTTTTGCAGCCTCTTTTCTTAAGGTTTTTTAAGTCCTGTACCCTGCAATAAATTGCTCGTACCAATACGAAAGAAGCTGTTTCAATGGCATTTTTTTAATATCTTCTGAGAATTTGGCAATGACTACTGTTATGTCTGTTACAGTTATAACTACAAACTTGTCTCTGTGCCAGGTAGTGTTATGTACTCAGTGTGATCATGTATAATGGTAAAATAAATGAACCTGAACTGCTAGTTTATTCTGAGTCCTTCTTCTGCTCCCTGTTTTTCTTTTCAAAATTGTTAAAGTTCATCACAGTATAGCTTGTTATTGGTTAGGGAAAAATCTCCTGAGGAAACGGAAAATAATAATTCTCAGTAGGGTTTTTAATCAAATAAATGCAATAGGGTGTTCTTATGGTAAAACATTCAAGCGGACTTTGTTTTTGTTGTAGAACAGTTCTTTGCAAGGGCAAAATCGGGGGGCTGTAGCCCTCATCGATAAAAGATGCAATAGTTGTTTTTATGGTAAAAAACTACAGCAGACTTTGTTTGTGTTGCAAACCAGTTCTTCGCAAGAGCAAAAGCGGGGGGTGACCTTGAAAAAAACTTAAAAAAAGAGGCTGCAAAAGCGGGGGTTTGGGGGCGGCAGCCCCCCAACTGTTCCTCCTAATCCCTGTACGTTTTAAGGTTCGACCTTGTAACTCAGCCTCTTTAACTCTTTAGAAAACGTAGTTTTTTTTTCAAATACTTTCCCTAAGGTTTGACCTTAATGCTGCATGCTTTTTTTTATTTATTGGATTAAACATGCCATCTTTTCTTGATAAAATAATACTTATATGTTAATAATAGGCTACTCGTATAACTTACAGCCCTTGCACCAGAGGCTGAGGGCTGTGAAGCATAGTTATTTAACTATGGTATAGTTATTAAACCTTTGAACTAAAAAGGGTGGGGTGGAAACCCTCAAATCACTTTTAACTCTGAAAAAGTTCACTGGCAATTTTGATTTCCAATCGAAGGAGCCCCCCCCCCAAAGTTTATAAAAAAAAATTCTACGAAAACCTTATGTGTAAGCATAATGTTAAGCTATGAGCTAGTATGAACAGTTAAGCTATGAGCTAGTTGCTCATAGCTTAACGTACAGCCCTTGCCCCAGATGCTGCTGGTGGGGTTGTTAGCCCTAAAGGCATGGTTATTTTACCTTTAGACTATTTTGAACAAAATATTTATTTTTATTTTGATCGGATGTATTCGGGGAGGGGGAGGGGTAATGTCTGTTAAGAGGGAAAGGCTGATTGTCCTCTGATTACCTTTGATTCTTCAAAATTGAACTTGAACAGAATTGGGTATTTGAGGGGAACTTGAACTAAATCAAAAGACACTATGTGCATGCAGATTTTCAAAATGGCGTATCTCAAAAAGGGATTTGTGTATTAAGTTGGAACTTTCAGAGAGTGCTTAAAGGGAAAGTCAATTCACCAAAAGGAAATATGTGCACGCTCAGGAATGGATTTACCACTAGGTCCCTAGGCCCGGACCTAGGGGCTCATAATGCCAAGAGCAGCAATAGATTATCACTGAGTAATTTGTTCCTGACAAAAACTGGACTGATGCGATTTATCGTTGCCAGGTGCACTCTGCCGCCACGCTGCCTATTCACAGAAAAGTGACTTTAAAACCATACAGGAATTCCATGGCCACTTATAAATTGTCAGATGTCTCACAAGAATGGTAGCTGAAAGTTCGGTATTATCCCTCTCTTCCATCATTTTTCGCTCATCAGTTGTGTTCTGTTAATTTTCTTAAATTAACCCGGAATCTTTGGGAATAACGCCGAAAATCTTGCAAAAAAAGAGCGGCAAAAACGCTTGGTTCTTAAGCGCCAAACCTTTAAAGCTGGCCTTGTGCACGCTACTGCTAATGCTATTACTGTTTTAATTACATTTACTACTACTGCTACTACAACAACTACTACTACTACTAGTTCGACTGCTACTTCTATTGCAACCACTTGTAAGCTAAAGATAATAAGACGAAAATTAAGGAACTACATGAACATATAGGTTATCAAAAGGATATATCGGCAATGGGATAGCAACACCTAATTGTATTAAGTTGAAGCTTCTAGAACTTGATAAGAGGAATCTTCAGCTGACCAAAAGGTAATATGTTAATACTACTGCTGCTACTAGCACTAGTGCTATTAGTATTAATACTACTGCTAATACTATTACTGGGATTACCAATACAGCTGTGCTTAACGGTAATGAACGGTATGAAGGCAGAATTTTCAGGGAATATTGAGGGTGGAAGGTGAACTGAATCACATCACGCCATCTGTATACAGGTTGTCAAAAGGGCACATCAGCAATATCCTAGGGACAGTTTGGTGTGTTAAAAAAATGTTGAAAAAAAAAAGTGCTATATGCATACTGCTACTAATTCTACTACTGCGTCTACGCAAGCTAAGGGTATTAAGGTCAAGCTGTCAAGGAATATTTTGGCAGATATTGAACTGAATCAAATTGACAATGATTATGCACATTCTCAAAAGGGTTACAAAGCCATATCTCACAAACGGCTTCCACTAATAAGTTAGACCTTTCAGAATAAGGCGTGGGTTGGGGGCTTCGAACAAATGAAAAGTTCAAAGTTTGCAGTAAAACCAAAATAAACACTTTATCGGGCCATGCTTTTGGCGGTAGGCCCAATCCTGAAAGTTTCATTCAATTTAGAGGGTTTAGGGACTACATTGATGAGTAATACAAGTTAGAAACCCCAAACGAAGCGAGAAATACATTTTGAGCTTTTAGTCAGCCTTAGTTCAAACTTATTCTTAGACCTTGACTTAGGTTCAGGATTTGATTTAAATGAGGGTTGGGTTAAAGGAGGCTTGAGTTAAATGGGAGTTTGTTAGAACGAGGGTTCAGCTTGTAACTCTATTGTCCCCTTTTTTGTTTTTCCCAAAACCCCCATGTCTTCTAAAATCATTTGTTTTAACTTTTGTTCGTTTTGGGTTTCTTTTTTTTCAGTCATTTCTGATCATTTTGGGTTTGAATTATATATAGGAATTTATTCATGCTAGTCTTTGATTTAATGTGGTTGTTTAATTTTCTTTGAAAAATTGTTTTTCGAAAGAATCTTTTTAATTCATTTAAAGAAAGCGCAACCAAAAGCGACATTTTGTTATCTAAATTCTCAAAGTTTCAATATTTTCAGTAAAGATTTTTATTACTCAACGTTCAGGAAAGGCCAAACGATCTAAGAAAAAAAAATCAAACCAAAAGCTTCCAACCACAAAGAGAAAGTAGCTTTTGTGTCGGCTCCACCGAAGCAGGTAATTAACCTTTCTCAAACCAAACGATACCTCTTGAGGTTGGTTAGTCTCCAGTCACTTTCAGCTTATAAAAAAACGAGACTAGAAATGCCTGGGGACTATTAAACAATTTCTTCCTTCGTTCTCCGGTCGTCTCTCCCTTAGACCTAATTCTGTATTTATTTCAAGGCTCAATAAGACCTGAGATGTGTCAGCATCAAAATGCACCCTTTGAGGTATCTCCCTCCCTTCCTAGCTACAGAACAATCAGATAACCCCATTGCAGAAGTTTCAGTTCCTTTTTAAGTTTTTTGATTTGTCTATTGCTTACAGATAGTATTTGTCATTGGGAAACATACGGAAATTTTTGCGTAGGGGGTTTCTGGAGGATTTTTCATGAGAAGAAAGTATTTGCATGGAGTGGGGGGCAAGATTTACACATAAATTCCACTTTTCCACTTCCTTTAGAACTTCTCAATTAAACTAAAAAATAACACGACTCAAAGAAGATTTTTAAGTTTTGAAAACCAAAATTTCTGCGAGAGGTGTATTTTGCAAGTGAGGGGTTTCCGTGGGTGGAGGAGGGGAAATTTTCCACTGGTGCGAGGGTAAACGCTTAGACCCGTAGAAAGTGGCAGGGTGAAGGGAACCCCCATTAAAAGACATAAAAAGAGAAATAAATATGGATTTAAGAGTTTATGACGTCTGATTTTCTTTGTTTCTGTAACAACAAAACAGAGTATTTTTATAAATCATCTTGACAGTAATTTATATAAGAATTAAAAAAGCAAACAATTCCAACAAGGTTGAATATGTAAAGATTCTAATTTGTGTTTTACCCAATGTAAGAACGGTGGTTGAGTTGTACGCGTGTTCAGTTACACAAGGGTTCAGTTGCACGGTGGTTCAGTTGCACGGTGGTTCAGGTGCATGGTGGTTCAGTTGCACGGTGGTTCAGTTGCAAGGTGGTTCAGTTGCATGGTGGTTCAGTTGCAGGGTGGTTTAGTTACACGGGGGTTTAGTTAAATGGGGTTGAGTTGCACGGGGGTTGAGATGCACGAGAGTTCAGTTTAAGGGAGTTCAGTTGCACGGTGGTTTAGTTGCACGGTGGTTCAGTTACAATGGAACCATTTTTTACAGTATGCAATTACTATGCAATTACAGTTTTTCAACATTGTTGAGAGCGCTTTATTGTGGAAATGAGTGGTTTTAAACTATTGGAGGTAAATGGAGTGGACATGAGTAATATGCTAAGTATGGGTTAGCTTGGCTTATGTTCCTTCCCGTACTATTTGCTTGGCTTATGTTCCTTCCCATGCTATTTGCTTGGTTTATGTTCTTTACTGTGCTATTTGCATAGACCTATACACCTTTTCAAAGAGAGTGAGTATCCCCTTGCATGGCCTTGTGGAATTGCTTGGCTTATGTTCCTTACAGTGATATTCTACAGGACCTCTACACCTTTTCAGAGAGAGTGAGTATCCCCTCGCATGGTCTTATGGATTTGCTTGGCTTATGTTCCTTCCCGTGCTATTTGCTTGGTTTATGTTCCTTCCCATGCTATTTGCGTACATTATGTTCCTTTCCAAGCAAAGTGATCAAACACGTTTTGGTACTATGGTTGAGATAGTATAATGCAACCAGACGGGTTTATGAGGCAAAACCCATTCTTTGGAGCCAATCAGAGATGTTTCTATTAACAGTACTCTATATATGGTAACTTCATAAGTAGATGGACTCAAATATAAACAGTTATTTTCATTGTAGTTCATATTAGTAAGAGAATTGAATTCAGAGAGAATAGTTTATTTGAGAGGATATTAGTAAAGAAAATGAGTGGAACATTTACATTATTGGAGCCTGATGGTGGAGCAGGCAGCAGCAGCAATGATACAAGAGTACCAAACGTGGCTGTGGAAATAACACGAGGATGTAGACTAAGCCTTGAATGGGATGATATGTATGCTAGATACGTGATATCATTGAGCAAATTTAAAATGGAGGAGCAATTATGTTTTGCTGCGAAACTGAACATTGTGCATATAAAAAGACTTCAGGCAGCATTAGATGCACTAGTGAAACATATTGATGAAAACAAATTGAATCAGTGATTATTATTATTGTAATTATGATCAATAAAGTTGTTTCTAAATCGAAGATATTTTTCTTTCTATAGTAGGTTAGCGTATATTTTTTAGAGTAGAAAAAGAATTATGGTCAGTCTAAAGTTGACTGTGAGAGTGCTAGGACTCAAAAAATGAATAGAGTTAAAAAGGAGCGAATCATAGGTAATCTTGTGTTTATCGAAGAACGTTTGATTCTAGATGATGATTTTCTAGAGTTATCTATTCAAAGGGAGATATTTTCTCAGGGAATGCTTTTCGATATAATGAAAACTGATATTTCGTCACTAGACTATTGCCTGAAGCTTTTACGTTGTGGTCCAAATGCATTTACACAATTTACTGACATATTAATCACGATACAGCAAAATGATATTGTGGATATGCTTTTAGACACTAGCTTGGAAATTTAGGACTTTTTCTCATGAGAAAGATGGTGTTCAAGAATGATTTACTCCTCTCTCTCTCTCTATTCAACTCAATTTGTTGATAGTAGCTAAATTTCATTTTGGCGGTGAGAGTGTCAACACATGAAAAAATGTTCCATACATGTCCACTATGCATGTACACACTGGGCAGCTGGTCATCATGTGAGAATTGTACAATGATTGATGAGTATGATGAAAAGTGCAGATTATGCAACCCGTGTAAATTCCATAGAGGATATGCTGTACAAATTAAAGGTTGTATTTCCTGTCTTTAAGGAGTGTGTGACTCTCATCCTAGAAAGGCACCTATGCTCTAAGTGCATCTATGATAAATTTAATCAGTGGGAGAATACATATCCTGGTATGATTGGAAAGAATGCTAAGCGGGATTTTAGTTTATTGCTAAGAGATTGGTATCGTCATGGCTTTAGATTGTTTTGGGAGGAGGAGCCAGGTCAGCGATTCAACTGTTGGAGCAACAGAAGAATTTGGTGTCTACGTCATCGTTGTGAAGACAATGGCTACTATGATTATAAGCCCACTGATTTTTATTTGGCTGTGACGGAATGTGATTCGCCACTTGAGGACACTGTTTATGACATTGCTTCAAATAAGCAAATTGAAACATGCGAATTCTATATAATGAATGAGAATAGTATCATTGACTATATAAAGAGATATGATAACAGTGAAGTTGCATTCTAATGTAGAAAGTTTGACCCCTACACTGCAATACATCAGGATCAGTATACGGTGAATTCCGAAAATCTACCTGCATTAGTTGTTGTTGACAAATACCTATACCTAGTAGAAGATGAAATTTAAAGAGTAGAAAAGTTGTGTTTATCATGTATGTACAATACTTATATTAATAAGTAATTTCTCATACATTTCTAGAACATTTTATTGGTCGGACACTAAAATCAATAATAAATACGCTTATAAGTATATTTTCCACTAGAAAGTCGTTCAATCAAGGAAAGTCAACGTAGACGTCAAGAAACTGCTTGTAGGTATAACCAGGACATCTGATCATGAAAAAGAGCAAAATATGAAAACCATATTTCAAAGTCATTAAATCCTAATCTCTTTTCTGATTTTGAACAATAGTTTTCCCACTATTCTCAATAAATTTCTTGATACCTGGGGTGTCGGCATCATGTAACAGAGAAAAAGGATAAAAAAATTTAATATTCTTCGATGTTTGAAAGATGCATAGCCAATGGCCTGTCTTCAAAGTCAATGGACTTTTATTAACCATGATTAGGGTACTGTTAACACTTGGAATTTTTTCAATTAAGTCCGATGGTATGCAATAGGACTTGTACTGGGACATGTATGGATCCATATTAAATACGCTAATTATTTGGTTTGTGTTCATGGTGCTAGGTCTAGTAGAACACTGCTGTCTCTCTTTGAAAAGGTGTATAGGTCTATGCAAATAGCACAGTGAGGAACATAAACCAAGCAAATAGCATGGGAAGGAACATAAGCCAAGCAAATCCATACTTAGCATACTACTGACATGGATGATATGAAGACAAGATTTCACAACGTGACAAAAGAAATTTGCAAACAAGTGCCGACTAACTTTTGACTGGGATGAAATGTTTGGCAGATACGTTATATCATTGAGCAGATTCAAGATGGAGCAATAATTATGTTTTACGGCAAAGGCAAACAAGATGCACATATCTAGACTACAGGAATGGTTGAGTCCTGTTTTGTTTCGGCTCCACCGAAGCAGGTAATTAACCTTTCTCTAACCAAACGATAACCAATTACGAGCGTAGAAAATACCACAAAATGAAAACAACATAAAGCAAAGCGGTGGTGGTTCAAATGCACGGTGGTTTGGTTGCACGGTGGTTCAGTTACAGTGGTTCAGTTGCTTGGGGTTCAGTTACACGGTGGTTCAGTTACAGTGGAACCATTTTTCACAGTATGCAATTACTATGCAATTTCAGTTTTTCAACTTTGTTCAGAGCGCTTTATTGTGGAGATGAGTGGTTTTAAACTATTGGAGAAAACGGAGTGGACATGGATGATATGAAGACAAGATTCCACAACGTGACAAAAGAAATTTGCAAACAAGTGCCGACTAACTTTTGACTGGGATGAAATGTTTGGCAGATACATTATATCATTGAGCAGATTCAAGATGGAGCAACAATAATGTTTTACGGCAAAGGTAAGCAAGATGCACATATCTGGACTACAGGACTGGTTGAGTAAAATCTTGAAGTGACATTGTAGACAATGAGCTGGGACACCTTGTTGAACGAGAGATAAATTTTGCAACTCTTATATTACAATTCCACGTAAAAATGTTTGTATATCATTAAAAAAGAACTCTGGATAGACATTTTTACTTGGTTATCACTGTTTACTTCTCATCGGCTCTCTTTTCTCTCTAGAGAGCCAATAGGTGATTGGCTTAAGCCGGAATTAAAAATAAGGATATTTTACCTTGAGGTGCTAATTAGTTTGTAGACAGCGTTATGAGAGTAAATTATAAAAAAAATACGGTACTTGGGCACTATATGGCTTTTACGAGGAAACCAGTCACTAAAAATCCGTGTTTGACGGGTTAATTCAAGACACCGCTATACATTAATGTAATGCTTAGCGTGGTTTTCAATGCGGTTGTGATACTTAAACTGTTGTTTTTTGGGGTTTAGGGGGGAAAAAAGGCACCTAAGTTAGGTTAAGTTACGTATTTAATATATGCTATGCTTTACCCCCCTCCCCCCTAATGTGCAAATATGCAGCCCAAATTTGTTTATAAACTATTATATATTCATCTTATTTTATTTTATTTTATTAGCATTAACCAAACTTGACTTTTTAGACAGGCCCATATAATGCCCAAGTACCAAAAATACTCCCAACTTGTCCTCTATGTCTGTATACATTGGGCAGCTGATCGTGCGAGAACTGCACTATTGCAGATAGATATAATGAGAAACTTAGATTATGTAATATGTACAAGTTACAATGGGGATATTTAATTCAAATTAAGGTTTTTAATTCCCGTGTTGAGGGTGATTGTGGATGTCTTACCAGAGGATTCAGAGAATTTCTTTGCCCCAGTTGTTCAGCTGATTTTTATTTGACTGTCTATTTTTTTGACACAACCAAATTGTTGTGTCAAAGTCAAAATTGTTTTATTTAACACAACCAAAATTGGTTGTGTGATATTGCATGAAACACACAGAAAGGAACACAAAAGTTTCACAATAGGAATGAAAAAGGTCTCATTGAAATTACTCTGTATTATGGGAAATGTGATCCTTACTTTTTGCTTCAAGATCAATACGTGGTGAATCCAAGTGATTTACCACTGCTAGTTTTCGTTCGACTAGCGCTTACATATAGAGGAAGAGATGTAAAGAAAACTCTATTCAAGAAAAATAAAAACCCTTGAGATATTGCCGAGGCGTATTATTGACATCCAGCATGAACTTGACATCCTTTTTTGTAGTTCTAAAGTAATACAAACTTTTCTGAAAGTTTCCGCTTTATACCCTATTTCAGTCTTAGGTTATCCCTTCTAGATATCTTGACAACCTGGTCTACTTTGACAACCTGGATGCACTTGAACTATTATGATTTACCTCAATAGTAGCAGTAAAAGGAGCAGTAGTATCATCCTCATTCCTTGATACCTTTAATTATATACTTTAATCCGTTTCTTGGATATTGCTGATATGCCCTCTAATAACCTGAATACACATAGTGTGTTTTCGGTTAGTCTAACGCCCCCCTCAACCGTCTCTTAAAGTTACTCCTTTATACTATTAGCCTTAGTAATGTTAGTATTAATTACACAGGCAATAGTATTACTGGTACTGCTTGTAGTAGTAGTTTGCATATAGTGCAGTTTTATTAGTTCAACATACCCCTAAACATATCCTGAAAGTTTTAAATTTTTACTGTATGCCCATATTGAGATAACACTGAAACGCCCTTTTGACAGCCTGTGTGTATATAGTGTGGTTGAATTTAATTCAGAATCCCTCCCAAAAATTTCTCCTTCAGTTCCTTAGCACTAGTGGTAGTATTAATGGTAGTAATTGAAGTAGTAGTAGCCGCATGAATATAGTACTATTTGTTTGGTTTAGCAACCCCCTTAATAGGCCCTGAAAGTTTCAACTTAATTTTTTAAGCTCTTCCTCGGATTGAGCCAATATACCCTTTTAATAACCTGAATCGACATATTGCATATTGCACGTATTGCATTTCAATTTAGTTCAATATCCTCTTCAATAATCCCTGAAAGTTTCAAAATAGTACCCATAGCTTCAGTAGTACTGGCACTGCTACTATTACTATTAGCAGTAGTAATAGTAGTGGTAGTAGTAATAGTAGTAGTAGTAGTAGTATGTAGTAGTAGTAATAGTAGTACTAGTAGTAGTAGTAGTAGTAGTAGTAGTAGTAGTAGTAGTAGTAGTAGTAGTAGTAGTAGTAGTAGTAGTAGTAGTAGTAGTAGTAGTAGTAGTATTAGTAGTAGTAGTAGTAGTAGTAGTAGCAGTAGTAGCAGTAGTAGTAGGAGTAGTAGCAGGTATAGTTGTAATATAAATTGTGGTAGTAGTAGAACTAGTGTGCAAATAGTGACTTTTGGTTGTTTCAACATCCCTCTTTACATATCCTGAAAGTTTCAACTTAATACCTTAGGCTATTCCTGCGATACTGCTGATTAGTGGTTTTACCAACCTGCATACAAAGAGTGTGTTTTAATTTAGTTAAACGTCCCCCTAAACATTCTCTTCAGATTTTATCTTCAGACTCTTAGCCTACTTAGTAGTAGTCGTAGAAGTAGGGAAGGCACAGGGTGTCTTTCGGTCAATTAAATATCCCTCTAAAAGCCGGTCAGACAGTTTCAACTTAATACTCCAAGCTGTTCCTGAAAAGTTGCTCACACGTCCTTTTGGTAACGTGAATGCCCATACTAGTTTTTGATATAGTTCAAGATCCCCCAAGTATACCCTGAAAGTTTCATCTTAATACCTTTAGTGTCAGTTTAAGCAGTAGTCGTAGCAGTAGCAATAGAGGTTACATGCACAAGTTGCCTCTTAGTTAACTATCCCTCTCAACATGCACTGAAAGTTTCAACTTAATGCTCTAAAACTGTTCTTTTCTGAAATTTTCACCTTAATACCGTTATCTTCACTAGTTGCAGTAGTAAAATATAATGCCTTTTTAAGTTTAAAACTAACCTCAACTTTCCCTGAAAGTTCACACTTAATGTTCTAAACTGTTCCTGAGATATTGCTGGTATACTTTTTTGACAATATACATGCTCACAGTGTATTTTGAGGTAGTTTTGCACTCCCTCCCTAAGCATTTCCCAAAAACTTCATCTTAATACCCGTAACTTTAGTAGTAGCAATACTAAGCAATAGTCATAGTACTTAGTTTTAGCATTACTATGAGTGGGCACATAAAACATTTTTTCTTAACATCTCCCTGACACAAGCTTAAAGTTTCAACGTAATACTATAAAGAGTTGCTGGGGCATTGCTGATACGTCCTTTTTTACAAGCTGCATGCACATATTGTATTTTAATTGAGAAATCAAACGAAAACTTACCAAGTTTGAAGTTTGGTTGTAATTCTACTCCAAAGAAGGAGCGTCAGCGAAGCTGAGAGTTCAACTGAGAGACAGACGCATGTAGTCGCCTCGATTGACCAACACAACACCAGTATTTTAAAGTCATTATAATATGTAGTGGTTAAGCTCATTATGAAACGCTGAGAGTTCAACGGGAAGGGAAATTGGGAGGGCATTTGAACTCTCAGCTACGATGGCGCTCCTTCTTTGGAGTAGAATTACAACCAAACTTCAAACTTAGTAAGTTTTCGTTTAATTTATCAATTCTTCTCCAAAAGGAACGCCTTAGCTCCGCCTTCGAGTTCAACTGAGATTTTAAAGTTCAGCATGAGCTATACAAACACTAATGATCAATAATAGCCCTATTCATTAGAAGAGGCTGTTGTACAAAAATTCATTTAAGATATGTCAAATATAGCAAATTACAGTGAGTAAATTCAAAAGACGGATAACTGCTGACCACTTTTAATTGGTTTATTATAGAACTTTGCAAACGTTTTGGCATTTGTTCAGCCTACATATTTTTCGATTTAATCTACATCAACTCCTCTTGCTTTAAGGTGGGACGTTTAGGCAGGCCGTGTGCTATGAGCACCATAAACACTGATATCTATACCTGCAAGAAATAAAACTTCTTTTATCCATTTATAAATAGATGACTAGGACGCAGCAGTATGAGGCTTACGATATGTAAGAAAAAGTGCATCGTTTCTATTTGGATATGATGTCATTCTAATATACCGAGCTAGGTGCGTCACCGGACACAGGGACGACTCTTGAAAAGGCCGAAATTTAATTACTGAATTGTGGTTGCCCGGTTTCGTTGTTTTTAACAACACATTGATTTGAAAATCAAAACTTCCATTGTCAATATGTATCATATTACTAAGTGATAAACTGGCCAAAAACTGAACTTTTTCACAAGCTGATAAAATCAATAAAACTGCTAATTTTTGTGTTAGTGTCTTTAATTGAAGATTTTCGATATCCCAAGCTGGCAGTCTAAAGAGATCGAATACACATTTTACATCCCAAATACTTGAAATCTTGGATATACTAGGCCTTCTATTAAAGACACCTCTCATAAACTTCTTAGTGATGTGATTACTGCCTAACTGAAGGCTTGGTAAAATTGCCGATAAAGCACTCCTCGCAGTATTAATAGCACTGTATCCAACACCTGCGTGAAAAAGTTCCGTAAGAAAGGTCAAAGTCCCCGGTAGAGTTGCCTCCAAGGCCTGGATTGTGTTTATTCGACAAAAGCCGATCCATTTTTCAATGTAAACCCTGTACTGGCGATTAGTTGAATCCCACCATCCATCCATTATAATATCGACTGTGGAGGGAGAATATCCTTGGCGGTGAAGCGCTTGCCGGAGACGACACAAGCCGCTAGGCGTAACGTCTTGGACAATGGATGGTGCAAGGTCGGTTTCTGTGGGAGAGACAAAGTAAAAATATCATTTGGTAGAAATATTGGACTTCCTATTAAAAGCTTTAATAGTAAGGGGTACCATACTTGTGTGTTCCAATTTGGAAAGATCAAAATACCAGTGGCCTGATCTGTTTAGACCTTCTGAAGGGTCCTCAGAAGGGTCCACCGCCATTCAGAACTGAATGGCGGGAATGCATAAGAGAAATACGGCTTCCAATTCATTGCAAATGCATCTAAGAAAAAATATTCTGGATCTGGTTTCCAAGAAACAAATGGTTTAATCTGAAAATTTAATCTAGTCGTAAACAAATCAATATCTATCGACTTACATATCGAAATGTTCAAAATAATAAATATTTCAGAATCCAATTTCCATTCTTCTTCATTATAAAATTCTCGTGATGCTGTATCCGCGATATTAACAACTCCAGGCACATGTTCTGCAGATATCCACCCTTTGCCCTGCAGTACTACCTGCCAGACCTTATTTGGGAAATAATTACAAAACTCAGATTTTGATCCTACCATTTTATTTATGTAAGCTACTGTGGTTATATTGTCAGAACGCAGCCGAACATGCATGCCTTTAATATCTTGGGCAAAACATTTCAATCCCAGATAAACGGCCTTTGTTTCTAACACATTGATATCGAATCTCTTCTCTTCTGAGGACCATTCACCTGTGGCCGTGTTCATGGAATATTCATCCACGACTGCCCAACTTAGTTTCGACGCATTACTACACAAATATTTCTCAATTGACCTAGGCTCTATTGCTTTAGAAGTATTATTGGCAATATCCAACCAGCATTGTAGTTCCGAATTTACATCGGTTGTTAAAGTTATCCTTGCCACAAAATCACCCTTCGCGTACCTTAATGCTTAGTAAACCGAAGACTGGCAGGATCAATACAAGATACTAGGGTATATAGGAGTGCTGTTATTGATGTTAAAAGTAAAGATCACCATCTAGTAGTGTCAAGGGTTAATTTAAAACTGAAATATCGGAAGGGTAACTACCTCCCGGAAAGTTATGATATTGGTAGACTCCAGGATGAGAGTTTGAGAGAAACTTTCCAGGAACAGTTGAATACTAAACTTGACAGTTTAAAATTTGATAATGTGGAAGATGGCTGGAATAATTTTAGAAAAATCATTTGTGAAGTATCTGAAGGTGTATTAGGGAAGAAAGCAAGAACTGCAGCTAAGAATATTAGTGAAAAAGCTTTATGTCTAATAGAAAGGAAAAAGTAATTGTACAAGAATTATCTGAGAGATAGATCATATGAAAACAAAAGGAATATAAAGAAAGTCGAGAAAGCATTAAAATATGAATTAAGGAGGTGTGAATTGGAGGCCATGGATAAAATTGCCGAGGATTTGGAAGATGCAGCTAGACGGGATAATAGTAAAATAGTGTAGTGGCATGTTAATAAATTGAGAGGGAGTAGTCAATCCGAACTTGCCCCAGTTAAAAATAGGAATGGGGTCGCAATTAGCGATAAGGAAAAAACTAAAGAGAGATGGGCCAAACATTTTGAGAACTTGCTTAACCGAGATAGAGTTGCAGAAAAAAATATAGAGGAAAATGAAAAAGTTTGTGATACTTTGGATGTGAAGGAAGATTTGGTTTGTGAGGAGGAATTAGCAACAGTACTAAAAAGATTAAAGAATAATAAGGCTCCAGGTGCTGATAGGGTGGTAAATGAGTTTCTTAAATATGGTGGCTTTGAGGTCAGAAATAAGTTATTGAAGATTATGAATATGATTTTTGAAAAAGGGGAAGTACCTAACGATTTTGGGAAAACCTTAATTAAGCCACTTTATAAGAAAGGTGATAAAAGTGAATGTGGTAATTATCGAGGTATTAGTCTGGTCTTTGTAGGTAGTAAATTACTTAGTAATATGATACTTTTTAGAATGAGAGATATTGTAGACAAAGTTTTAAGAGAAGAATAGAGTGGTTTTAGAAAAGGTAGAGGATGTGTCAACCAAATTTTCACTCTTAGGCTATTAATTGAGAAGTTTCTTAGTATTCAAACACCTTTGGTCCTCAGTTGTATAGATTATGAGCAAGCGTTCGCTTCTGTTGATAGAAGAGCTTTAGTAAAGGTTTTATGAGTTTCTTAAATATGGTGGCTCTGAGGTCAGAAATCTGAGGTTTTCAGTCATGATTCATTGCTCAACCGGTTAAGACCGTATTGCTTGCTATCGCCCACTCTATGAATCACGTAATGAAATGAATGACGATGGATTATTGCTAAATTATCTGCATGCTGTGATATAATGAAAACTTTGTACAAGCTGAAAATACAAGCCTTTCCCTAAACAAAACTCAACAACGGAAATCTTTAGCTATTATTCCTTCAAAGTGATTTAAGGCTGAAACTATTCGAGATATGAGATCAAAGCAATAGTACTGTGGAAAAAAAGGACTGATTAAGGACTGGTGGTTTCTTCTTTTGCCAATAAGTCAATTTTAGCTATTACTAAGTTAAGATGGGCAAGAAAAAAATAAAAGGAGTCGTCCAGATATTGATTCTAGCGAGGATATTGCCACAAGTACCCCAAATACGTCAGGAAATCCAGATATTCGGAAGCCAGTGACAGCTCAGGTTTCGTTAATGACCCTATCAGAGGAATTTGCAAAGATGATGGACATTATGCGTGAAACTCACAGCTCAGTCAAATCAATTGGACAGCGATTCATTGTTGCAGAAAATAGAATGAAAGCAATTGAATCAGAGTAATTAGTCCTAAGATCTGAATTCTCCGGGATCAAGTCTTTTACAAGTGCTGTAGAAAATGACATTTCTTTGTTGAAAAATGATAATTTAAACCTGCAGTCAGAAGTTAAATATTTTAAAGAAAAGACCTTATGTATGTCTGATAGGCTTATGGCTGCAGAATATCAGCCTAACGAAAACAATGTGGTTGTATGGAATGCAGTCTGTGAGGATGAAGATCAAGCCAAACGTATGTTTACCGAGATATGTACGGATGGACTAAATTTACCAATGATACCCCATTTGTCGGTTGTTGCAATAAAAAAGGGTAAGAAATATTTTAAGGTTAATGTAAAAAACCATGGAAACAAGATTGAAATCCTTAAAAATGGGAAGAAGCTTAAAGGAAGAAAGATAGCAAACCAGGGAAACATTTATGTGAGTGATGATGCCCCATTTTCTGTGAGAGAGGCAAGAAAAAAACTATATGAAAAAAAATAGTGTCTTAAAACGATGGGTATCATTTCATGGGTATCAAACACAGTTCCACCATATCTTCAGTTTGAACGTCCGGGTGGTACGAAAGTGAAGTTTACGTGTGATGAATGGATTGAGGAACTAGCACATAAGCCTCCTCCCTCCACAGCTTCCAGAGGTGCCAAAAAAGGAGTGTTTTATTGAATGTGTTTAGTTTACTTATTGGTTAATTATCTTTTCTTTTTCGCTTGGTTTAATCAAATAGATATGGAAAAGTTGATAGTGATGAATTTGAAATGTTTGGGTTAATGATAATTTTTATTTTTGAGTAAATAATTTAAAATGTTTATTAATGTGAAATTATTTTGAGTGGGTGGTAGCGGGCTGATGTCTTTTTGAATGGTTTTGCTTTGTGCCATGAAGCTTGCAATAATGTGCTTTTTTAAATTGTATGTCCGCTTTGCCAGAATATATTTTGTTATTTTTTTTTGTATTTATCAAGGTCTAGATATATGTTTAGTAGATAATGATTTTTTTTTGCCACCGCCACCCTCTACCGTCACAAACATTAACTTTTATTGATGATGGTTAGAGATATCGTTTTTCCTCCTGCGAACAGCACTCTCCTGCAACTTGAAAGTCGAAGGGTTGATTTTTCCAGCCAGTTTAATGAAAGAATAAATAGAAATTTAGATATTAATGCCACTGAGATTTTCACAAATGAACCATCAAGGTATATTTTTAAAGAATGGGCACTACCCTTGTATTGTGATAGGAGCCATTTTGGCCTTAACATTTTTCATTTGAATTGTCAGGGATTGAATTCTGCGCATAATTTTTTTTTTATCGGAATTAATAAATACTAATGTCTTTCAGGTAATCGCTTTAACTGAAACGTGGTTAAATGATAATAACTTGCAATTACTACATATCCCTGGTTATAATTTATATGTAAGGAATCGCGAGTATTACCAACGTGGAGGCCTAGCAGCTTACATTCAGGCTGATTATAAGGTTTCAATAAGAGAAGATCTTACAATATATAGAGAGAAAGTTTGCGAGTGTTTTGTTTTACATATAACTAGAGAGAATTTGAATTTTTGTATTGTTGTAGTATATAGACCTCCACAGAGCTTGCTCCAAGACTTTATGGACCTATTTGAAGAACAATTAATGAAACTTCCAATTAACTCTATGCCTTGTTTTATTATGGGGGACTTTAATATTGACCTTATAGATCAGTCTTCTGCTAGCACTGAATTTATTAATAGAAGTTTATCTAATGGGTTTCATCCTTGTATAAATATCCCTACAAGAATTATGGGAACATCAGCTAAGCTTCTGGATAACATCCTTTCTAATGTGCCCTGGAGGCTTCCCAGGGTCCTTATCAACGATGTATCCGACCACTTTGGAGTTGCAGCTAGCTTTAGAACTGTCACGAAGGAGGTTAAAGGCAAAAAATCAAGGATTACAGTGATCAGTAAAAGTGCGATGGTAAAACTTAAAAATGATA
Source organism: Artemia sp. Qi Xiang Cuo (assembly GCF_049724085.1). Classification (NCBI taxonomy): domain Eukaryota; kingdom Metazoa; phylum Arthropoda; class Branchiopoda; order Anostraca; family Artemiidae; genus Artemia; species Artemia sp. Qi Xiang Cuo. Next base: position 28,116,961 of record NC_142813.1, read on the forward strand.
TAGAAAAGGTGGATTGGTACGATGTTCAGGGCGCTAATTCAAAGTTTGTTTTATTTTATGAAAAGTGGCAGAGTTTGATAAGTCTAGTAGTCATATTGAAACCGTTTAATAGAAAGCACTCAAGTAGAAAACCTTGGATTAGTCCTGTGATTTTGAAGCAAATAAATGTAAGAGATAAATTGTTCAGAGCTCAAATAAGTAACCCGACACGAAAAAATAAGCAATTATATAAAATTTATCGAAATAGGTTGAATACAATTTTAAGAAATTAAAAAAAGAAATATTTTGAGAAAAAGTTTAAGGAGGTTGAAGGATGCCCTAAGAAAACCTGGGGACTAATAAAAGAAGTGATTGGATTAAAAATAAATAGTGTACCTGATAAATTAGTTAGTGTAATGGGAAAGACTTTGAACTCTGAAAAGGACATGTGAAATGAATTTTAGAGTTATTTTTCGAATATTGATCTGATTTTAAATATGTCGGTTGTACCTGAATGTGGTGATACAACATTCAAGTCATTATTGGGGGACACCATTGATGTGTATCTTCTCTTTTAACTTTCAACAGTTGATGAAATTAAAAAAATTATTTATGGTTTGCGTAGTAACTCATCTGGTAGCGATCATATTATTCCAAAAACACTTAAATGTATTTTTCCTGTTATGGCTGAAGTTTTATGTGGGTTAATTAATGAGTGTTTTCGTCAAAGAAAATTCCCAGACTGTTTTAAAGCTGCCCGTATAACCCCATTTCATACGGGTGGTATTCAAAACGACCCAGGAAACTATAGACCGATATCTGTTTTACCCATCATTTCCCGTGTTTTAGAGAAGTGTGTTAGTATTAGAATGATGAGTTTTTTGGAGGATCATAAGTTACTGGTAGAGACACAATTCGGGTTCCGTAGAAAAAGGACAATGGAACAGGCGATGATTTATTTGACAACTATTACTAATGAGGTATAAAACTAATGTTTTAAAGTAATTACTATATTTTTAGAAACTACTGAAGCTGTTGACCAGGTGGATCATGCACTCATACTTAAGAATCGGAAGGTGTGTGGTTTGATGTGTAAATCATTAAATTTTTTAAGAAGTTTTATAATTAATATAGATAAGTATGTACAGCGAAAAAATTCTGGTTCCGAAAAAAAGTGTAGTGAAATAGGTGTTCCTTCTTCTTCCGAAAAAAAGCGTATTGAAATAGGTGTTCCACAAGGATCAGTTCTCGGTCCTATATTATTCTTGATATTTATTAATGATTTACCAAATTGTCTAAATAATTTTTGCTATAGAATAAATGAATTAACGGTAAACCCGACTAATGAAACGGTTTCACTTTTTGCTGATGACACAACAGCCATTAGCACAGCTAAGACAGCGGAGTTGCTGCAGATTTCCATGAAGGAATCAGTTAATAGAGGTATAGCATGGCTGAGGGTAAATAAATTAAGGATTAACATGGCTATGTCTAACTTTATTATTTTCTCGCGATCATCAAACTTTTACCCATAGATCAAGGAATTAGATATGCCCAAAGGTGTTATAAAACGGACTGCGTCTTTTAAATACTTTGGGATTGTAATAGATGAAACTCTATCTATTAAGGAACATGTTATTTTAACTAGCAAAATTCTGGAAAGAAATCTCGGTATAATGAAGAAACTCCAACATTGTTTTTCCAAGTTTGTCCTTCGCCATCTTTATTTTTCTTTAATACACCCGTATATACTTTATTGTTCAAATATTTGGCTCTCTACTTTTTCTTCTACCCTAAAACCAATGAGAGTTCTAAAAAATCATGCAGTAAGAATTTTAGCCGGTATATCTCCACGTATGTCTGTTCGAGAAATTTACCCAGCTTTAAAAACTTTGCCGGCTGCAGACCTTCGTGAATTCTATGTATTGTGGTTTATTTTTGGACTGCAGCAGGATATTCATCCTTGTTGTTTTGGTGATTTATTATCCATAAGGTATAATGTTCATTCTCATTATAAAATGGTTAGCGTGAACTTTTGTATACCTGGAGGTATATCTTCCCGTTCATGTTTTTCTGTTCTTTACAGAGGTACGCGGAATTGGAATAGTTTGAATAGTGATATTAAGACTATTGGTGACCCCAATATTTTTAGAAAAATCATTAAGGAACTGCTTTTTGCTGAATATGAGTTTTGACTGATTAATTGATTTATTTATTGTGGGGGTTTTGTTGATATGATGTTCCCAGAGGATGTATAATATATGATATTATTTTGAGTTTATTGTTTAGTGTGATAGTATTAGTGGTGTCGGTGGCCAAGTGTTCTTTGTGTTAAGGATTTTGTTTTTTCTACCTCCCCCACGGACAAGCTTTGCTTTTTAGGGGAGGCAGCAATAATTTTTTGTTGATATGTTTTTTTTTCAATAAATCCTTCTTCTTCTTCTTCTTATCCTTGTATGGTATACCAGACAAATACATTAAAGTGATTAGTGCTATGTACGAGAATAGCACTGCTGCGGTTAAGGAAGGAAATGAGGTTAGCAGCTGGTTTTGTATTAAATCAGGAGTTAAGCAGGGCTGTGGTCTATCCCCCTTTATATGGATTATTTTGATGGACTTTGTCTTAAGGAGCACAGGAAAGGCAATGGGAGACCACGGAATCAAATGGGGAGAAAATAGTCTCCTGGACTCGGATTATGCTGATGATTTAAGCATCCTAGATGAAAGTGTGAGCAAAATGAATAAAATTTTAGAGATTTTGCAAGTTCAGGGTGCTAGAATAGACTTGTAAATTGAATTTAAGAAGAATCAATCATTAAGGCTAAGAATAAGTTAGGATGAAAAGGTGAAGTATTAGTAACGAAAAGACAGTTCAGGTGGGAAGCTTCAGTTACCTTGGTAGTATTATTAGTAAAGATGGCTGAAGCAGTGAAGATGTTAAAAGTAGAATAGCCAAGGTTCAGGGTGTTTTTTCACAGTTAAAAAAGGTCGGGAAGAATAGGAAGATAAGTCTGCAAACCAAGATTAGAATATTAGAAGCTACAGTGATGACAGTGGTCAAATATGGCTCTGAAGCATGGACGCTCCGAAAAGTGGATGAAGATTTGCTAGATGTTTTCCAGAGAAATTGCTTAAGGATTGTTCTGGGTACATGGCTGACTGACCGTATTTCAAACAATAGGCTATACGAAAAATGTGGTTCAATACCTCTCTCTAGGGCTATAATGAAAGAAAGATTGAGGTGGTTAGCACACGTTGTGCGGATGAAGGATGACAGATTGCCGAAGATTTTTTTTTCGGCCAACCATTTAGAGCTAAACAGAAAGCAGGTCGTCCCCGTCTGGGGTGGGAGGACGTCATAAAGAAAGATTTAAAGGAAATGGGAACATCGTGGGCGGGTGTAAAAAGGGAGGCTTTGAATAGATTGGGGTGGAGGAGGATCGTGCGTAGCTATGTTGACCTCAGGCGGCTTGGTGCTGCGGTGAGTTGTTAGTTAGTTAGTTAGTTAATAGAAGCCATATAACAATTTTTGTCATTAAAAGAACTACAGACTGAACACTTTCCATTTTAAATTGGTAATATTTAATGCTTTCATTTAATTTTTTAAGACTCAGAATAAGCCGATTAGACCAATCTTTCTTCTGGACCGTAAAAACGGGAGAAATACAACATATTTCCTTTTTTCTGAACTCGGGTACCTTAACAATAACACCTTTATGCAACAAAATTTCAACTTCTTTTCTTATAGCCTGTATTTCTTCAAACGTAAAATTTTTGTTTTTTGTTTTCAAAGGTTTTAATGGTGTTTTCTCATTTTCAATCTTATACCCCGAGGCTACAATATTCAAAATATGCAAATCACTGGTTGTTGACTGCCATTTTGAGATGTACTTACTAATTCTCCCCGCTTTGAACTTATCAGCCAAATGTTGTGACTGCCTATTGAAATTAACCACAAAATCATAAGAATCAAGGGCGGGGTATGTTAAATAGTATGTACCAGCTATTTGCGATCCCTTTTCTGGAAATTCTGGAATTTGGACCTCTCTTGACGGTCCTGGCCCTGCCTTCTGCAATAATTTGGACGGGGGTCTCGTTCTGCCATCGGCGATAACGGTAGACCCCCCTTGCACGTTTTTTGGTCTTCCAAATGATTTTTTCAAATCCGCCACGGATTTGGCTTCAGACGTTGTTTTGGCAACATCTTTGCCAAAAAGAAACTCCGTGACTTTAACCTCAGGAGCCCATAAAGCTGATGCTACAGTTGGATCTGGGCTCACTTCAAATTTCATCGCATGACAGTCTTTTTAGACTTAGATCATAATTGGTGAGGTAGAGCATGTGAACTGCATCTGTAAGGTTTTTAACAACCTTTTCTTTGATATACTCATTTTCAAGCTCAAGAATCGCACTTGCTGCCTCTAAAACACAAAATGTTGAATGAACAATTGTCCGCTGCACTTGAAGTTCCTTAGCATCCCTCAGTTTAGCCTGTTATGAGAGAGTAGACCAAATTTCACACTTGACCTTTAGAGCAACAATTTTATCGGTATTCGCAGGCCTACTCATTCATTATTACAACAATTTATTTCTACTCATTTTTGGCTTAACGAGGCCGTGGGCACCGGGAAGGGGGGCAGAGGGGTCAGGGCCTCACCTGAAAATTTGGGACTATATAGTAATTATAAGGAAACCAAAGGGAAAAAGCAGAATAGGGAAAAACCATGGAAAAATGTTTGTTGCCCCATTGTTGGCTGCCTTCCAATAGATTTTGACATATAAGTTCTAATTTGTGGTTGAGTGACCCCTAACAAGTTTTCCACAAACATTTTTTCTATATGATTTCTTTGGAGCAAAAAAAAAAAAAAAACTAAATCTTCATAGTAATGAATAATAAGGAAATAACGATCCTTGTCAATAACGAAAGCATAAGAGCCTAACTATTGATATCATTCAGTCAAAGAATCAGCTTTCTATGGTAATCTTAAATATGTATTTGGTTATTAATACTTAGTGTAGTTATTGGAACACAAGAAAGTTTGCATAATTATAGAAAACACTTGGAAAACAACTTAATAAGGACGATTTCGGTAAAAATATGCTGTCAAATTTTGATTGCATTGCAAGAATACCTATGAGCTGATGTATGAAGCCACAATAATCAGAAATGTTTCCCCTAGGCGGAATGCTATATTTCTGTATTTTCCCCTGAACAGATACGTTTTTTGTGTTTTCTTATCAATTTTTTTTTCCAGGAGTGATGGTGTTTATTTAGTTGTCACTTTGAAAAAAAAATTATTTTTTACAGTTATGAAGTATAAAGGTATCAAATATACTGACATTCGGCATTCAAAATCAAACTAAAACTACTGAATTACAAATTTTTATTTGATTTTCTTGATCATAGTTTTGATGTTTTACTTTGAAAAAACTACTTAGATAATGCGTTACTTTTTATAAACACTCGTTGTTGTTGGAGATGTTGAACTAACCAAAATGAAATATTTGTTTCCTAATGCTACTGCTTTTACTTATACTACCAGTGGCGGATCCAGAGGGGGAGGGGCTATGAGGGTGCACTCCCCCCCCCCTAGCGTATTCTAAAGTAGTTTAATTTACTTAATCAACTCACGTTTGCGTTAATTAAACTTGCTCCTAACGCAAGTATATCGGATCAACCTATTTTGGCCCCCCTCCCTAAAAAATGTTTTTCCGATCAGCCTATTTTACACCCCCCCCCCCCCCAAAAAAAAAATCCTGGATCCACCCCTGTATACTGCTATTGCTGCTACTATTTTACTACTTTTATTACCACTACTGCCACTAAAGCAATAGCTACTGCTGTTAATTCTACTGCTATTACTACTACTGCTGCTATTAAAAGAAAGGATATTAAGGCGAAAAAAATTGGAATGTATATAGACTGTATGGAACTAAATCGAGAACAATATTCTCACACATTTTGTCGAGAGGACGTATCAGAAATGCTTCAGAAACGGTTGATGGTATTAAGTTGAAACTTTCAGAGTGTGTTGAAGGGGATGTTAAAGAAACCAAAGCTGCTATGCACATGCTGCTACCATTGCTGCTACAGCTATTACTGCTATACAATTAAAAAAAAATCAAAAGAGTATATGTGTATCCAGGTTGTCAAAGAGCATAGATAGAATGTTCTGGGAATGATATTAAGTTTAATTTTTCTGGTCAACTTGAAGAGGTAAAAAATCAAATCAGACAATGGTATTTGCGTCAGCATTAATCATTGCTGGAAAAAAGGTTTTCCAATGTACAAAGAGCAAGCCAAAGAAAAAACCCGAAAAGACATAACTTTTTTCTCAGTGAAAAATACTACGTCAATACTTTTCTCTAGAAAAGGGTAAGTTCTCTGAACAGCTTAAAGTCGCGAAGGTTATACCCCTCCATAGAGGTGGCTGCAGAATTAATACTGAAAACTTGAGACTAATATCGATTTTACCTCTTTTGTTCAAAAATATTAGAATAAGTCGTCCACAAACGCCTCTACGATTTACTCCAGGTTACTCTCACAGTTTACTCAGTGAGACTCAATTTGGATTCCGTAAGGGGCACTCCGCAACGCATGCCTTGCAGCAATTAGTGGTGTGCGTTAGTGGTGCGTCGGATAAAGGCGATTTGCCTATGTCAATTTTCATTGATATTAGAAAGGCATTCGATACCATAGATTTCAAGATCTTGCTTGACAGACTCAAGTGTATGGGAATTTGTGGTTTGATAGTTATCTTCGTGGAAGATCTCTGCGTGAAGTGCTAAAGAGTGTGTCTTCGTCTGCTTATCAATTAAAATGTGGAGTACCGCAAGGTTCAGTTTTAGGTCCCCTGCTTTATCTTGTGTACGTCGACGCAGTGCGCTTTTATCTTCAAGATGTCTGTGTTACTACGTTTGTTGATGATACAGCTTTGACAGTGTGTGAAATCAACTGAAGGGCTGGTGTTGAAAGCTAATTATGAGCTAAGAAGACCGGAGATTTTTATGAACCTCAGTTTACTGCGTGTCAACGTGAAAAAAAAACTTTCCTAATGACTTTCTCCATAGCAGGCACACCTGTTGATACTAGCGGTCTAGTTATGCTCTCTGGAAAGCCAATGAAGCAAGTTAATAGTGTACGTTATCTAGGATTTTTCATAGACTGAAACCTTTCATAGAAGCATCATAGTGATGTTATTTCTGCCAAAATTGCAAGAGGAATTGGGATGCTCGGTAGACTTCAGCATTTTTTGCTGAAGCAGATTCTGCTGATGATTTACCACTCCATTATCTATCCATACAAATCATATGGTTGTCTGATCTGGAGCAGCAACTTCAAAAGAGTTCAAATTCTTCAAAACAAAGCAGTGAGAATCATAGGCAACTATGTGAAAGATGTGAACGATACAAGCGCTTGCTTCAGGGCTATAAGGTTGCTCAATGTGGGTCAAGTACGTGACTATCAAGCAGCAGTTTCTGTCTTCCTGTGTATGCATAATCTAGTCCCAAGTATTTTTCGTGATATTTACCGTGCTAACTGTGATATTCATGCATATGATATGAGTAACAGTGAAAATTTGGTGGTTGAGCTTAGAAGAATCGCAAAATCAGGATTCTGACTACAGTTTCTTTGAACTGCCGTCTGGAATTCTTTACCAGTGAGCATTAGAGTGGCTGATCACTTTTTGGATTTTAAGAGAAAAGTAAAAGAATATTTATTAAAAAATGGTTAATAAATATGTAAATTTGATTTGATTTATCATCATTAATATTATTTATTTATTTTTGAATGAGGAAGGGGTGGTTGGGAGGTTCGGGTGGTCAGGGTGGCAGTGAGTAACGGGTGGATGGGAGTGGTAGGGTGAATGGATATGGTAGGGAAGAACGGGTGGATGGGAGGTCCTAGGGTAGGGAGGTCGGGGAGGTAGAAGTTAATTTGGAATTGATAATGTGTAGGAATTTGGTTTGTTTTTTTCCCTCCCTTTTTTGTTTTATTTAGTTGTTGTTTGTTCGTGTGTTTTTTAAATGGCTAGCCATTTTACTGCACGCCAGCAAAAACTAAGGTTGTTTCATTAGTGCAGTAGTTGTAAATTGTGAAGTGCTATAATTGTGTTTATTAATAAAGTAAAATAAGTAAGTAAGTAAGTAATAAAAAACAAACAGCAATTAATTAAAAACTGTTTTCAGCTGAACAGATTTTCAACAAAAGTAAAAAGCTCTATTAAGCCAAATTTTAGCAAAAATAAAGTCAAATAATCTTCCAAGCGTAAAACTACCACAAATCACCATCAACAAATAAATGAAACTCAAAACAAACAGAACTACAATAAATAACCCCGTAAAACTCAAAACAAGAGAAAATTAACATGAGTAGGGCTGATAACTCCCATGTACCCTGAAGAACAAAATCTAATTTGCAATTTACTGAAAACAAAGTACAGTTTAAACCTTTTTCAATTTTTTACTTGAATAAATAAAAAAAATATCAAAACTTTAAGGAATATTAGTATATGAATATGAAACTGACAATCCACTGTCCTTTTTGTTCAGTAAAGTCCAAATTATTTCTGTTCTTCAGAACGCATGGGGGTTGCCAGGCCTACTCATGTTAACTTTTGCTTGGTTTGAGTTTGACGCAGTTTTTCATTGTGATTTCTGTTTGTTTTGAGTTTTATTCATTTATTGATGGTGAGTTGTGGTAGTTTTGCGCTTGGAAGATTATTTGAACTTATTTCTGCCCAAATTTGGCTTAATAGAGCTCTTTACTTTCTTTGAAAAACTTCTTTTGTGGAAAAGGTTTTTTTTAATTAATTACTTAAAAAAAAGGCACTAGATCTTTAAGTTTGTGTTCTCTTCCTTTAATTTACGACTACTGGCCTGATACAGTAAGCCCTGGGGGAAAACAAACACGCACACTTCTGATTGTTTCTCTAAAAAATACATCATTTTATATTTTATAAATAGCAGGTTAGGGTTCTCATACATGTTAGTTTCATGAAATTGCACTCCTTTTTGAGAGAATTTAGCCCCTTTTTATGAAAAGAATGCAAATTTTCATTTGTTGAAATTTGTAATAGTTTTTGATGGCCAACTTTAAAGTTAATAATAGTTCCATATTTAGAACCATCATAAATATTAGATTTTGATGCTACACTTATTGAAATCGATATATTTTTTTTTGTTTGGGTTTCTATTAACAAGGAGATCACTAATTTGGTAGAGTTTTTATAATGTAGTGTTTGATCCAAGACTGTCTTAAGTGTGGTGCAATCTTCTTTGCTACTTAAAAATGTATTAAAACATCCAATTTCCACTTTTAAGGCCCCTTTGTCGATATCATATAATTATTGATTTGATAAACTCATTCTTGGAAGAAAAAGAAACGCATTTTTTATAGTCCTTCCTGAAAAACTTTTTTTGTATATATTTGGGCTTAAAAATCCTGCAATAAGGATCTCTGGCAAGCTGAAATTTATGGTGTAATTTTCATCAGGATCACTCCCTAATGTGGGAGTTATCCATTTTCGCAAAAATTAGGGGGAGTTTTCAGCTTTGTGACTTATACTGGGCAACTTTAATTTTTATGAGTTTCACATGTTTAGAGTAACTAAAAAAAAAAATTAAATGAGGTATATATTTTTATTGAACCTTACAGTTTTGATTACTATTGGCTCCTTATTTACAAATATTTATCATGAACTGTATGATTCGATTTGACTGAAATCTTTCTAAAGTAAAAAAAAACTTCATTTTCAATGAAAAAGAAAAAAATTACCTTTTTACCGTTGATAGACCATGTTATATTTGATGCTGGAGAGGAAGGAAGAGTTTCGCATGAAAGAGATATCTTTTCACCAGTTTTGTAATTTTGAATGGGATGAAATGGGCGTATATTGGGTGGCTCGGATGGTATATCTAAAATAAATTAAAGAAGTTAATACTGCTAATTCTTTACAAAGTTAACTCATGTCTGTAAGTAAAAGTAAGTAAGTAACTCCTTTCAGGGGTTGGAAATTTGTTTGCAAGTATAATCTAGGATTCTATAATTGGATAAAAAAAAATAGGATAAATCCTATAGCGAAAAACTGAGACCTGACTTTCTCAGCTTCATATCTTTTCAAACTTTACCATAAGATTTTGCCTCTATTTCAATTTTATATTCACCCATCTTTTCAAGTCTTGTTAAAAGATCTTTAACCCTCTTTTTAAACAGATACAAGACATTTCTGTAATATTACATCATGTGTATTCCCTGTTGCACAGCTGCATTTAAAACTTCGCAAAATCAAACCCAAAAATGCTTGCTCACACACTCAATGACTTTTATTGCATCTCTAGAGGTGCATGTGCCCTACGTCTGAAAACCCCCCGGTTTTGATCAATGCTCTAAAATGGCAGTGAATTATGATTGCCATTTCAGACAAAGGAAAAAATTCCTTTCTTATGTTTCTTATGCTTATAAAGATAAATAATGTCACTTGTTTTATTAGTAACTGTATTGCATAAGCAGTTAATACAAAAATAAAATTATGCGACATTAAAAATCTGGCACAATGCAGGATTTAAAAATGGCTTTAATTATATTTTAAAACAAGGTATGATTTAAATATTCGAAGTTTTTAATTTACGTTTAGCCAAAAATGGTTTTCAAGCTGTTTTTTTTTCTTTCTTTTAATTGTACTGAATTTTGGCCAATAAAGAAAATGCTTTGACTGACATTTCTATTTGGAGGTATTTTTTTCTTGGCATGTTATTTGTAACAAAAATTTAATACTAGCATATATGCATACCTAAGACAGCCAAGAACTGTTTCCGGCTATCCGTTATAAAAGTGTGTTCTGCGGTCACCGCACATTCAATAAGACCCGTTGCGCTTAGCTGGAGGTTCTTGATCACAACTTTTGAATCAGTTGATAACTTTTCCTAAAAATAAAAAAAATATGTTTCAAATTATTGAAAACAACATTAATATTAGTTTTTTTTGAAGCTTCAGGAAAAGAAATGTGAGGTTCTGCAGGTGTGCAAATTATAACGGTATGCAGTTCTTATGCCCAATCAAGAATGCCAGAAATTTGCTTAATTACTATCTTTAAAACTTCACTCAGAGAGTGCTGATGTTGTCAGACCAAAGCATTCAAGGGGTACAATATGCTAAGAATCCCCTTTGACTTCTACACGATTCTAAGAAGTTGACTTACCCACAATAAATAAGTCTTCCATGTATTAGTTATTTCCTGGTCATTTGTTACAGACTGAATGGTCATCTAAACTTGGTAAGGGGTTCACAAAAATAAAAAATCATAAGTTCCAGTTTAATTTAAAAGGATCAAAATCAATCTGGGGGTATACCTTTCCCATCTTTTGTCATTGTTTTAACTTGTAAAACTTTTTTTCTAAGAAACTAGGTTGCAATTGTGGATTGACTCGGTCAGAAAAAGAGTGAATTTTTAACGGCTGAATTTCTGCGACCCCATGCATAGCGAGACAAGTCTGGACCTAGAGTCTAAATCGTTCTTACATCAAGACAGGAGTTAGCTCGTCTTAAAGAGGGTTGCAGCTCCAGACAATGGTTGAATCACAGTAATACTTATTATTTTCAGATTCGACGTGCTTATCCATTCTGTTTTCTTTTGTCCTATGTTTTGGTTTAAGAGGAACGTCTGTTCCTCTGAAGTTAAGTGTATTAACAGACTTCATTCTGCTAGTTTTAGCTCCTAATCTTTAATTTTCTTTGAAAAACTTTTTTTCAAATATTTCTGAAAATTGATGAGAAATTAAGAAGGAATGGCTTTCATAATTGAGAAACAGGAATCTCAAAGGACCTGATTCTTTGTGGCAAAGACCTTGACCTCTCGGTAGTCTCAGTAAAATAAAAATTCTGCTTCGAAGAGAACGCCACTAAACTTGAGCCCATCACATCCCATAGACCATCCTTTAAAATTGTCTTCAAAAGGTCTCCTCAAATCCCGCTATCACTGGTGGAATTTCGCAATTAGAAGGGTTTTTTCCAGAACCTTGTACTTTTTTTTGCAATTCAAAGTGTGTTCTATGTTGTCATTTCCTTGCAAACGAATATCACACAAAAAACAGTCTTTATTCCAAGAAGATTTAATTTTACCTTGCCACTACGTAAAAATAGCTCAAAAATAAAAAAGAATTAGAGTTGGAAAACATTTTTTACTTTGGTAAAAGGGAGGCAGCAAAATCGAAAGACTGCACCTGAAGATATATACATGCGAACAAAATATACAAAAGAAGAGAATACAAATGCATAAACACACGCAGCATACACACATTTGCCTCGAGCAAGTTCAGCCTAGAGCAAGCTATGCTTTGATTTTAATGGAGCCAATATAGGTAATTTGATATGGAAGTTTGCCTTATAAATTAAAGATAAGAACTAATTTCTTAAGAAGATACCGAAATAATTGCTGTGTAAAAATCTCCTTTGTAAAGACGAGTGGCCTCTGGTAGCCCTTGAAAAATATACAGAGTAAACTTAAACCTTACGTCTACGGTTATTCCAGGTAATTGAAAGACTCCTTTTGTTGGTCGTCCGGACGGTAAATATTTGTAGGTGTAAAAATCATGAGTGCCTCTAGTCCAAGTTACGCTATAAAGTTTATTTGACCCCAAATCATATTCACAAACTAATGTCAAATCTTCTCCTCTAATCGCTTGTTCTGGAATACGGAAATTGGTAATTTGCACACTGGATACACCTGAAATATTGACATTCAATGATGAGGAACATTAATATTTGAAACAGGATAGTTAGGAATGAATCAGTCATCTATATGCAACTGCGATGCAGCTGCGTTACACAAGTGGGACATCTGTACGTATTAGTTGAATAATTACCGTAGACAGTCTTTCTAGCCATGTCGAGAAGGCAAAAAAAGAGAAAGGAAAAATAAGTAAATATGGGAACATTGAATACAAGTAAGTATGATCAATACTACGTTTTAATTTATTATGAAACAAAAAGGACTTACTTGGCAGAATTAACAGTTTTTTTTCACAGAAAGACTTCATTTTACTTTCTTTTATTTCTTTAGTTTTGTTTAGAGTCTTGTTTTATAAAACATATTAGTTTATACTTTTATTTGTAACTACAATTTATCCTGCTTAATCTTGTGAAAAATTTAGTTTTAAAAACTCTTTTTCGCATATGGATGATTGTAAGTACATTCAAGCAGATTTTGGCAGCTGGATTTTTGTTTCTGTGAAGACCAGACTCTGAGATTCAAAATTTGTCCGTAAAGTTTTCTTAAAAAAAAGGCTAACAAATGCACTACAAGTGCTAAGTCTAGAGACCAAATAGTTTTGCACAGTTTCTTAAGTCTTCTTTTTCCAATCAAACGCCTGGTGACTATGACCTCTCAATAAAGAGTGACCCGTGCCAAAGATAATTGAAATTCAGAAAGTTAGCAATTTGACAGCAATATTTACATACAAAAGCATGTCGCTCTTATACTCATTCCAGATGTGTAAAGTTGAGGAAGTTTAAAACCGCCTATTCAAAATATCATGGTTACAGTGACAGCTGTAACCTAGTAATTGTAACCTAGCTGTAACCCATATTAACTAAAAGTTCAATTAGCATAGGAAATTTAGGCACTATATATGAAAAACATGATGCTTCAAACGTAATCCGTGATTATCTATAATCTTGGATTTTTATTTATAAGATATATATAAAAAAACAAGACGAAACAATCATGTAAGGAAATCAAAGAATATCTAATCAGAGGCAACGCTCTAGCATTCCCTCTTGTCCAAAGTCAAAAGGCTTCAATGAGTTCTTATTATTTTTATTTTTTCTAGAGGCATATCACATCGAAGAGGTAATTGCATAAATTTCGAAGAAAGCTCATTCGATAATAAACCAAATGTTCAAGTGCCCTTTAAAACTGATCGGAGGATAACCAGCCCCTCTCTCATGCCCTTTTCCCCTACATTGCATTCGATCAAAATCATAAGATAGATAGTCTGTTTAAAATAGCCCAACAGATGTATAAGGGTTCCAGACTCCATGAAACACATAGCAGATTCCCATAGGATTTCCATGATACCCTGGGTTCCTGTGACACACACCCTGGATTCCATGACACCCTGGTTTCCCGTGACGCCATGGGAGACACTCCCCTATTTTAAAGGCACCAACATCCCGGATTTTAAAGGCATTCCTGTTTTAAAGACAGCTCTGCCGTAGTTTTAAAGGCGCCCTGTTTTAAAGACACCCAGTTTTAAAGGCACCAATACCCAGGATTTTGAAGACATCCCTGTTTAAAGACATCTCTACCGTAATTTTAAAGGCGCCCTGTTTTAAAGGCATCCCTATACAACCGGCCAGCAGGTGTGTGTTACCTCATAGGGTTGTTTTCTAAGAGATGCAGGCGTTAGGAAATGTTTACATTCGGGTGCTATGTGATAGAGGATGACGTAATCGTGCGTCACTCAACAAGTGTTACATGACAGAGGGATTAGTAATTAGAGTTTGAACTAATGCGTGACTTAGTGGATTTATCGGAAATAACTTAATGGCAGTGCACATATGGGTCTTACGTAATGACAACCCACATATTACGTAATGACAGCACCAGACAGAGGAATGTTTATTAAGACATTTAAAAATGTTTCTTAAGACGTTTTTATTTAAGAGATTTCAAGACGTTTATTCTTTTGATCTGTTTTTTTTCTTTTTTCTTTCAAGGCGTTTTTTTCTTTCAAGACGTTTCTTTTTCTCTTTCTTTCAAAGCATTTTTTCTTTAATTCTTATGTAGTAAGCGGGAGTGTTCGTGGATGATGCAATCCCACACAAACCATTTTTTCAGAGTCCACGAGGGATTCCCCGGCTTTTGATTGAGGAGGACACATACGCCGGTTGTTACATAATACTTTATTTTTCTTTCAGTGAATTTTTTCTGAAAGGATCTTTATATTCTAATGATTTTTGTCCTCGTTAGAATTCAAAAGATCAATTTCCATCCAATATAACAACGCCTCAGACGCCAGGACCAGCGGTCTATTTATAATATTTATTCTGGCTAATACATTTTAGAAATAACTTATTGCATGTGAGGAGAATTCCCATGTTTCGCTTACTAGAAGGATGATTATGTGTTTTCTACAGCTGCGATAATTGAGGTGCAGAGGGGGAAATCTGTTTCTAGAAATTATTGTTTCTAAGGCAAATGTTTAATTAGAGAAATTCTGAAAATAAGTTTTATGTATACGAACTAATCGTCAAACTATGCCTTCGCATTCTTTTTATTTTTTTAGAAGTGCTACAGTTATTTTAGGTTATTGCTTGCAAGGCAAATGTGCAATTAGTGAAATTTTTAAAATACAGCGTTTTTAGACAAGATTATGTAAATGGAAAACACAAGACGTGAAAAAACCAGACATAGGATAAAATACAAAACAAATGCGTAAATTAAAGATGGGCATGAGTTCTAGCAGAAAATTCCTGGGGGGGGGGTTGATATTAGAGAAGAAAATTGGGCTCTATTGAGGTATTTCCAAGAGCCTTTAACAAAATACAGCGTTTTTAAGACAGGCCTATGCAAATGGAAAAAACAAAAGATGAATAGGTCTATAAAAAGAATGAAATATAAACAAAACATGCTTAAATTAAAGAAAGATAGGGGCTCCTAGCAGTAAATTCCAGAGGAGGGGGTTTTATCAGAGGTAAATTTTTAGGCACTATTGAGGTATTTCCGAGACCCCTTGACGAAAATAAAGCGTATTTTGAGACAAGACTATGCAAATGTAGAATCAAAATATGAAAAAACCTGACAAAGGTTAAAATTTAAACAAAAACATGCGTAAATTAAATAAAGATGGGGGGGGGGAAGGCGGTCCAAGCAAACTATTCCAGAGGAGGGGGTTGATATTAGAGCTAAATTTTTAGCCTTTATTGAGGTATTTCGGAGAGCCTTTAACGAAAAACAGCGTTCTTGAGACAGGACTATGTCAATAGAAAAAGCAAAACATGAAAAGGCTTATAAAAGGATGATATATAAACAAAAACATACGTAAATTAAAAAGAAAGATGGGAGAGGGGTCCTAGCAAGTAATTCAGTCAGGACCCTTTCACCAATTCAACCAAAATCCTAGCGAATAATTCCAACAGAGGGTTCTAACCTAACTATCGAAGGACCCTAGTGAGCAATTCCAACGGGTCCCCTAGCAAACAATTTCACCGAAAAGACGTTTCAAGGCATTTCAAAACCTTTTCTAAGACATATTTCTTCAAGATGTTTCAAGAAATTCTAAGACATTTTCGAGATTTCTTTGCTTGTTATGCTCCAAAAACCTATGGTTGTAGGGGAAACCTTCAAGAGGCCAATGGAGGGGGGGGGGGGTTCAAGACACGGGACCCTAGCAAGCAATTCCAACGGGACCCAAGCATCTAATTTCATCGGGTCCCCAACCTAACCTAGCCACCAGAGGACCCTAGCAAGAAATTCTTCTGGGACCCAAGCATTGTTCCAGGAAATTGCAGGGTGCTGATTTTTTGTTTGTGGAATTTGTTGAATGCTGATTGTTGATCGTGAAACTTCTACAAAGATTTTTCTCCTCGTGAAACTGATTTTTTTTATGGAACTTGTTACGTTCTGATTTTCCGTTGTTTTTTGTTACTTGTTACATGTTGATTTTCACTTTGTGAAACTTATACGTTGATTTCTTATCCGCATGAAATAGATTTTATTCGAGGAAGTTGTTGCGTGCAGATTGTTTGTTCATGAAACTTGTTGCATGTTGCTTTTTCCTTTCATTAAACTCATAAATTGTTTTTTTTTCCTCGCGAAACTGATTTTGTTCATGGAACTTATTGCTTGCTAATTTTTTGTTCGTGGATTTTGCTGCATGCTGATTTTTGTCCGTGAAACTAGTTGCATGTTGTTTTGTCTCTTCCTGAAACGTGTACATTGATTTATCTCCTTATGAAACTGATTTTGATCAAAGAATTTTAGTGTGCTGATTTTTTTTTGTTCGTGGAACTTGTTACATGCTGATTTTTGTTAGTGAAACTTGTTACATGTTGATTTTTTCCCGTGTGAAAATTGTACATTGATTTTTCTTCTTGCGAGACTAATTTTGTTAATGAAACTTGATGCGTGCTGTTAATTGTTTATGGAACTTCTTGCGTGTTATGTTTTTTTGTTCTGGAAACTTGTTGCATGTTGTTTTTTACTCTTTGTGAAACTCGAACATTGATTTTTCTCCTCATGAAACTGATTTCGTTCATGAAACTTGTTAAGTGCTGATTTTGTTCGTGTAACTTGTTGCATGCTGATGTTTGTCCGTGAAACTTGTTGCATGCTTATTTTTTATCTTCGTGAAACTTGTACATTGAGTTTTCTCCTCATGAAACTGATTTCTTTTATTTAACTTTCTGCATGCTGTTTTTTTCGTGGATCTTGTTGAGAGGTTATTTTTGTTCGTGAAACTTGTTACAAGTTGATTTTTTTCTTAGTGAAACTTGTGCACTGATTTTTTTTTCCTCATGAAA
Organism: Artemia sp. Qi Xiang Cuo; assembly: GCF_049724085.1. Taxonomy (NCBI): domain Eukaryota; kingdom Metazoa; phylum Arthropoda; class Branchiopoda; order Anostraca; family Artemiidae; genus Artemia; species Artemia sp. Qi Xiang Cuo. The sequence goes on from NC_142813.1 coordinate 28,134,464, forward strand.
CTGATTTTCGTCATGGAACTTGATGCGTGCTGATTTTTTTTTGGTGGAACTTGTTGCGCACTGATTTTGGTTCGTGAAACTTGTTACATGTTGATGTGTCTCTTCGTGAGACATCTATGTTAATTTTTTATTCTCCTCGCGAAACTGATTTTGTTCATGGAACTTTTTGCGTTCTGATTTATGTTCGTTGAACTTGTTAAACTCGTACATTGATTTTTCTCCTCGTGAGACTGATTACGTTCACAGAACTTGTTGCCTGCTGATTTTTGCTCTTGGAACTTGTTGCTTGCTTATTTTTTGTTCGTGAATCTTGCTGTATGTTGTTTTTCTCTTCGTGAAACATGTAAAGTGTTTTTTTTATTCACTTTGCGAAACTGATTTTATTCAATGAACGTATTGCATGCTTATATTTTGTTTCACGGAACTCGTTGAATGTGGATTTTTTTCTTCGGGAAACTTGTACATTGATTTTTCTCCTAGTGAATCTGATTTTAATCACCGAACCTATGAAACTGATTTTGTTCATGGAATTTGTTGCCTGCTTATTTTTTTGTTCGTGGAACTTGTTACATGCTGATTTTTGTTCGTGAAACTTGTTGCATGTTGTGTTTTTTCTCTTCGTGAAACTTGTCCATTGATTTTTCTCCTCATGAAACTAATTTTGTTAATGGAACTTGATGCGTGCTTATTTTTGTTTATGGAAATTTTTGCGTGCTATTTTTTTTGGTTCCTCAAACTTATTGCATGTTGTTTTTACTCTTCGTGAAACTTGTATATTGATTTTTCTCCTCATTAAACTGACATTGTTTAAGGAACTTGTTAAGTGCTGGTTTTTGCTCGTGGAACTTGCTGCGTGCTGATGTTTGTCATTGAAATTTTGTGCATGTTGAATTTTTCTCTTCGTGAAACTTGTACATTGATTTTTCTCCTCATTAAAGTGATTTTGTTCGAGGAACTTGTTGCATGCTGTTTTTCGTTCATGGAACTTGATGAGTGCTGATTTTAGTTCATGAAATTTGTATCATGTTGATTTTTTTCTTTGTGAAACTTATACATTGATTTTTTCCCTCGTGAAACTTATTTTCTTCATTGAATTTGATGCATGTTAATTTTTTTGTGGAACTTGTTGCGCACTGATTTTTGTTTGTGAAACTTGATTCATATTGATGTTTCTCTTCGTGAAACATGTATATTGATTTTTATTCTTGTTGCGAAACTGATTTCATTTATGGAACTCTTTGCGTGCCAATTTTTGTTCGTGAAACTTGTTGCAGGTTGTATTTTCTCTTAGCGAAACTTGTACATTGATTTTCCTCGTGAAACTAATTTTGTTCATGGAACTTGTTGAGAGCTGATTTTTGATCGTGAAATCTATAGCATGTTTATTTCATCTTCGTGAAACTCGTACATTGATTTTTGTCCTCGTGAGACTGATTTCATTCACGGAACTTGTTGCCTACTGATGTTTGCTCTTAGAACTTGTTGCATGCTTCTTTTTGTTCATGAAACTTGTTGCATGATGTTTTTCTTCGTGATTCATGTACATTATTTTTATTCTGGTCGCGAAACTGATTTCATTCATGTTACTTATTGCATGATTGTAGTTTGTTTCGTGGAACTTGTTGCATGTTGATTTTTCTCATCGTGAAACTTGTACATTGATTTTTCTCCTCGTGTAACTGATTTTATTCAAGAAAATTGTTTCATGCTGATTTTTGGTTCTTGGAACTTATTACCTGCTTATTTTTTACTGTGAAACTTGTTACATGCTGATTTTTCTCTTCGTAAAGCATGTATATGATTTTTCTCCTCCTGAAAGTGATATTGTCCATGTAGCTTGTTGTTTGCTGATTTTTATACATAGAACTTAGTGTGTGCTGATTTTTGTTCATGGAACTTGTTGCATGCTGATTTTCGTACGTAAAATTTGTTACATGTGGATTTATCTCTTTGTGAAACAAGTTTCACGATCAAAATCAGCGCACAACAAGTTCCACAAAAAATAATCAGCACCATGACGAAAAGTTCCATGGAATCAAGGAATCAAGTTCCATGACGAAAATCAGTTTCATGAGGAAAAAAAATCAGTGCACAAGTTTCACTAAGAAAAAAATCAACATGTAACAAGTTTCACGAACAAAAATAACCTCTCAACAAGTTCCACGAAAAAAACAGCATGCAGAAAGCTAAATGAAAGAAATCAGTTTCATGAGGAGAAAAATCAATGTACAAGTTTCACGAAGATTAAAAATAAGCATGCAACAAGTTTCACGGACAAACATAAGCACGCAACAAGTTCCACGAACAAAAATCAACATTCAACATGTTTCATGAACGAAATCAGTTTCATGAGGAGAAAAATCCATGTACAAGTTTCACGAAGAGTAAAAAACAACATGCAACAAGTTTCCAGAACAAAAAACATAACACGCAAGAAGTTCCATAAACAATTAACAGCACGCATCAAGTTTCATTAACAAAATTAGTCTCGCAAGAAGAAAAATCAATGTACAATTTTCACACGGGAAAAAATCAACATGTAACAAGTTTCACTAACAAAAATCACCATGTAACAAGTTCCACGAACAAAAAAAATCAGCACACTACAATTCCTCGATCAAAATCAGTTTCATAAGGAGATAAATCAATGTACACGTTTCAGGAAGAGACAAAACAACATGCAACTAGTTTCAGGGACAAAAATCAGCATGCAGCAAAATCCACGAACAAAAAATCAGCAAGCAATAAGTTCCATGAACAAAATCAGTTTTGCGAGGAAAAAAAACAATGTATGAGTTTAATGAAAGGAAAAAGCAACATGCAACAAGTTTCATGAACAAACAATCTGCACGCAACAACTTCCTCGAATAAAATCTATTTCATGTGGATAAGAAATCAACGTATAAGTTTCACTAAGAGAAATTCAACATGTAACAAGTAAGTCAGTTCCATGAAGAAAGTCAGATTCACGAGGAGAAAAATCAAGCACAAGTTTCACAAAGAAAAAAGTCAACATGTAAAATGTTTCAGGAGCGAAAATCAGCACTCAACAAGCTCCACGAACAAAAAACAACACGCAACAAGTTCAATGAACAAAATTAGTTTCATGAAGAAGAAAAATCAATGTACAAGTTTCACGAAGAGAAAAAATCAACATGCAACAAGTTTCACAGACAAACATCAGCACGCAACAAGTTCCACAAACAAAAATCAGCACTTAACCAGTTCCATGAACGAAAGCACTTAACAACAAAAAATTAAACAAGAAAAACGGGTTTTAATTTCTATAAAGCAGTGAATACAACACATTTAATTAAACACAAATACTCCGAATATTTCGGCCCCACATCCGGGAGCCTTTCTCAACGGAAAAAAAAAATTCTTACATAAACATAAAAAACATACTAAACAAAAGAAAAGAAAAATATAAATAAAGAGGAAAAGAAAACTCACATATTAAATAAACAAACTCCATTCACTGCCGTATAAAATCGAATGTTTATATTGACACACCTTCTCACATAATATAAATTGACATATATCAAAAAATGAGAATATATTTTTGCTTAAATAAACCCACAGCCGATCGATTAACCCCCCGTTTCAGATTACTAAATAGAACTTACAAGCTTGCCGTCCAATGTTTGAATGTTAAGTTGAATATGTTCATTTGCCTTTACGATTAGCAATCGTTCGTTTCCTTTTACCAGTCATTAAACCAGTCTGATCTTTGTCAGTAAGGTCATCTTTCGTATCCGAACTATTATTAAAAATAGTACTGGTTGAAAATGTTACCTGCTTTTTAATTAAACTATTATAAATCGAATTGATCCTAAAATCCCTTTCATCTCTATTGATACTAATACCCCCATATATTATCTTTTTTATTTCTATAATTTCCCTGAAGCTTCGTAAAAGTCCTACAGACGTATCTACTATTTTTGTTTGATCAAATAAAATACTGTGACGAGGAAAATTATAAAGATGTTCTGCAACAGCTGACTCAAACGTTTCTGGTGTTTTGTTTTGTTTTAGAGCGCAATCTATGGCATTCTTGTGTTGCTGTTGCCTATATTCTAAAATCTGTTGCGTTCTTCCCACATAAAATTTACCACAAGAACATGGAATCTTGTATGCTCCCTTTTGCAAATTTCTCTGTACCTTGTCTTTCCCTTTATTTAACAACGAGGTTATTTGATGTCCTGATTTAAGTTCTGTATTTATATCGTGTTTTTTTAATTACCTTCTTAATTTTTTGTGATAATATTGGGATAGAAGGCAAAGCTATGTAATTTGTTTTTTGATTTGACCCATCTTCTTCCAATATGTTTGGTTCCGTCAACTTTTTTTTCCTTTTTTCAATTACTTGAGAAATCATATTTTTTGTATAGCCATTATCTATTAGAATATCCTTAATAAAAATTATTTCATTGCTTATATATTCTGGTGATGCTAATTTTAAGACCCTATCAACTAAAGAAATAACCACACCCCTTTTTACCTGGATCGGATGATTTGATGTGAAAGACAAGTAACGGTTGTAGACAAGTAACTTGAGGAACGAAAAAATGAGATAGAAGAATTATCTTCGGGAATTGAACTGGAAACTATATTAAATTTAGTCAGAATAACTAGCAAGTATACTAATTGTTTCACGTTTAGAGATAATTTTTACCATCGAATTCGTCAACTTTTTTTTCCTTTTTTCAATTATTTGAGAAATCTTATTTTCCGGATAGCCATTACCTATTAGAATATCCTTAATAAAAATTAGTTCATTGCTTATGTATTCTGGTAATACTAATTTTAATACCATATCAACTAAAGAAATAACCACACCCCTTTTTACCTGGATCGGACGATTTCATGTGAAAGACAAGTAACGGTTGTTATTAGTCGTTTTACGGTAAATTGAAAACGCTAGTTTGTTTTTATTTATATGGATCAAAAATCAGAAAACAGTAAATTATTATCTGTTTCCTTTTCAAATTTAAAAATTAATTCTCCTCACAGATTATTTAAATATTCCAAAAAACTTTCAATTTCTGATTCCTCGTAATTCCAAATAACTAAAATATCATCCATATATCTGCCCCAAAATTTAGGTTTAAAAAAATATGTTTCTATAGCTAAATTTTCTACATACTCTACATAAATATTTGCTAACAACGGACTTAAAGGCCCTCCCATTGCTAATCTCCTAATTTGATGGTAAAAATTATCTCTAAACGTAAAACAATTAGTATACCTGCTAGTTATTCTGACTAAATTTAATATAGTTTCCAGTTCAATTCCCGAAGATAATTCTTCTATCTCATTTTTTCGTTCCTCAAGTTACTTGTCTACAACCGTTACTTGTCTTTCACATCAAATCATCCGATCCAGGTAAAAAGGGGTGTGGTTATTTCTTTAGTTGATAGGGTATTAAAATTAGCATCACCAGAATACATAAGCAATGAACTAATTTTGTGTCAATATAAGCATTCGATTGTATACGGCAGTGATTGGAGTTTGTTTATTTAATATGTGAGTTTTCTTTTCCTATTTATTTATATTTTTTCTTTTGTTTTGTTTAGTATGTTTTTTATGTTTATGTAAGAATTTTTTTTCCGTTGAGAAAGGCTTCCGGATGTGGGGCCGAAATATTCGGAGTATTTGTGTTTAATTAAATGTGTTGTATTCACTTCTTTATAGAAATTAAAACCCGTTTTTCTTGTTTATTTTTTTGTAAATGGAAAAGCAGTGTGGTCTAAGAAATTATTTAAGCACTTAACAGGTTCCATGAACGAAAGCACTTAACAAGTTCCATGAGAAAAATCAATGTACAAGTTTCACGAAGAGTAAAAAAACAACATGCAACAAGTTTCACGAAAAAAAAAATCAGCACGCAACAAGTTCCATAAACAAAAATCAGCACGCATCAAGTTATACTTACAAAATTGGTTTTGCAAGGCAACAAGTTAATATACAATTTTCACGAAGAAGAAAAATCAACATGTAGCAAGTTTCATGAACAAAATTCGACATATAACAAGTTCCAAACAAAGAAAAATCAGTACGCAACAAATTCCATGAACAAAATCAGTTCCATAAATTTCTTGAATAAAATCAGTTTCACGAGGAGAAAAATCAATTTACAAGTTACGCGAAGAGAAAAATCAATATGCAACAAGTTCCGCGAAAAAAATATAAGCATGCAATAAGTTTCGTGAATAAAATCAGTTTCGCGACGAGAATAAAAATTAATGTACATATTTCACTAAGTAAAAATAACGTGCAACAAGTTTCAGCAACAAAATTAAGCATGCAACAAGTTCTAAGAACAAAAATGAGGAGGGAACAAATTTCGTGAACAAAATTAGTCTCACAAGGAGAAAAATCAATGTACGAGTTTCACGAAGACAAAAATAAACATGCAACAAGTTCACAAAAAAAACATCACTCAACAGGTTGCAAAAACAAAAGAACAGCACGCAACAGGTTCCATGAACGAAACCAGTTTCCTGAGGAGAAAAATCAATGTACAAGTTTCACGAAATCAAAAAATCAACATGCAGCAAATTTAAAGAACAAAAAATCAGCATGCAACAATTTCCTTGAACGAAATCAATTTTGTGTGGATAAGAAATCAATGCATAAGTTTCACGAAGAGAAAAATCGACATGTAACAAGTTTCATGAATAAGCACGCAAAAAGTTCCAAGAATATAATCAGAAAATAAGAAGTTCCATGAAGAAAACCAGTTTCACGAGGAAAAAATCAACGTACAAGTTTCACGAAGAGATGAATCGACGTTTAACAAGTTTCACGAACAAAATATCAGCACTTAACAAGTTCCATGAACAATGCTTGGGCCCCGGTTGAATTTTTTGCTAGGGTCCTCCAGTTGCTATGTTAGGTTGGGGGCCCGATGAAATTAGATGCTTGGGTCCCATTGGAATTGCTTGTTAGGGTGCGGTTCCTTGAAATCCCCCACCACTAGGGGGCCCTTGAAGATTTCTCCTGCATCCTTAAGTTTTTTAAGCATAACAAGCAAGGAAATCTCGAAATAGTCTTGGAATGTCTTGTAACATTTCGAAGAAAAATGTCTTAGAAAACGTCTTGAAATGCCTTAAAACATCTTGAAATGACTTGTCGGTGAAATTGACTGCTAGAGGTCCCTGCTTTTTCTATTTGCATAGTCCTGTCTCAAAAACGCTGTATTTCGTTGAGGGCTCTCGGAAATAACTCAATAGAGCCTAAAAATGCAGCTTTAATATCAAACCCCCTCCTCGGCAATTTTTGCTTGGAAACCCCCCCCCCCCCATTTTTACTTAATTTACGCTTGTTTTTAGTTACATTTTATCCTATGTCAGATTTTTTCATGTTTTGATTTTGCGTTTGCATAGTCTTGTCTCAAAAAACGCTGTCGTTTCGTTAAGGGTTCTATGAAATACCTCAATAGTGCCTAAAAATTTACCTCTTATAATACACTCCCTGGAATTGCTGGCTTGAATCTCAAATCTTTCTTTGATTTACGCATTTTTGGTTCGTATTTCATCCTTTTATAAGCCACTTCATCTTCTGTTTTTTCCATTTGCATAGTCCTGTCTCAAAAACGCTGTATTTCATTAAAGGCTCTCGGAAATATCTCAAAAGAGCCTAAAAAATGTTGCTCTAATATCATCCTCCTGGAACTGTCTGCTAGAACCTATACCTTTCTTTAATTTATGCATGTTTTTTGTTTGTATTTTATCGTATTTGAGGTTTTTTTACGTTTTTTCCCATTTGTATAGTCTTGTCTCAAAAGGCTGTATTTTCAGTATTTCTGTAATTACATTTTCCTTGCATGCAGTAACTTAAAATATTTATGGTGTTTCTAAAAAAAATACTACAAAAAGATTGCGAATATATAGTTTGACGGTTACTTAGCATACATAGAACTTATTTTCAGAATTTCTCTAATTACACATTTACCTTGGAAACACTACAAATAGATTTTCCCCTCTGCACATCAATTATTGCAACTGTAGGAAACACATAATCGTCATTCTAGTAAGCAAAAGATGGGAATTCTCCTCGCATGCAATAGGCCATTTCTAGAATATATTAGCCAGAACAGAATATTGAAAATAGCCTGCTGTTCCTGGTGTCTGGGACGTTGTTCTATTCTGAGTCCTAACGAGGACAAAAATCATTACAATATAATGATCCTTTGAGAAAAGATACAGTGAAAGAAAATTAAGTATTATGTAACAACCCGCGTAATTGTCCTCTTCAATTAAAAGCGGGAGATTCCCTTATGGACTCAGAAGAAACGGTTCGCATGGGAACACATCATCCATAAACATTCTTTCTTATATAAAAATTAAAGAAAAAAACGCTATGAAAGAAAGAAAAAAAGAAAAGCCTTGAAAGAAAAAAAACATCTATAAATAAAAAACTGTCTTAAGAAACGACTTTAAATATCTTAATAAAAACTCCTCTGTCTGGTTCTTTCATTATGTAACATGTGCAATGTCATTACGTAAGATGAGCGCTGTCATTAAGAAAGATATGCGCTGCCATTAGGTTATTTCCAAAAAATCCACTAAGTCACGCATGAGTTCGAACTCTAATTACTAAACACCCTCTGTGATATAATACTTGTTGAGTCACGCACGATTGCTTCATCCTCTATTACATAGAAACCGAATTTAAGCATTCCATAACCCTGCATCTCTTAGAAAATAACCCTATGAGGTAACACATACCTGCTGGCTGGTTGTATAGGGATGCTTTTAAAACAGGGTGCCTTTAAAGCAGGGTGCCTTTAAAACTACGGTAGAGATGTTTTAAAAACAGGGATGCCTTTAAAATTAGGGGTATTGGTGCCTTTAAAACTGGGTGCCTTTAAAACACGGGTGTGTCTGCCCTGGCGTCACGGGAAACCAGATTTTCATGGAATCTAGGTGGTCTGTCACAGGAAACCAGGGTATCTTGGAGATCCTACGGGAAACTTCTATATGTGTCATGGAGTCTGGAACCCTTATACTACTACCAAAGGTTAGATAACTATGCCTATGGGGTTCACGTAACCCCCCACAGCCTTCGTTGCTGTAAGCTCTGCAAGTTGTCCATTGATAATATATAAAGTTTATTAATGGGAAAAGATAGCGTGTTTGAACCCCGGCGTTTTTATAGAGGGATGCCAAATTCGATAAAAACAAACTATGTGCTTGACGGCTGTCAAAAGGAAATATTAGGAATATCTAAGGAAATGAAGTTGAAACTTTCATCGTATGCTGAGAGGATGTTGATGGATAATTGGAGTATAACCAGCTTCAAATTTTTAAACGGTTATTTTCTTCAAACTAGTTAAAAAGTCTAATATGTATGCCTCCAGGGGTACCTTAGCCCCACAGCCCCAGGACAACGATTGTAAATTATGTAATTTGCCGATTGTTTACGTGTAGTATTTATTATTAGAAAAAGAAGAAATGTTTGATTCTGGGTGTGTCTGAAAAGGATAAGGGTATTAAGGTGAAATTTGGAGAATGTTAAGGGGCATGATAACATAAGATAAAATTTTATTGCAAAAGCCCGTGGGCCACAGCAAGACACGAAAAACAATTACACACAAATCCTGAAAAAAAATTCAAAATTCAAATAATACACACCATGAAAAAAAAAACACAACGAGGTTAACATTTTTAACCGACAAGGAACAACCATAATAAAATTCAACCCCTAAGAACATTAGCAAATTATCCCGTCAACCATCATTCCCTACGTTAAACCAAAGGCACTATGTCCAGAAACAGGTTGAATACTAAACTGGAGAGTTTAAAATTTGACAAAGTAGATGGTGGAAGGAATAATTTTGGGAAAATAGTTTGTGAATTTGCTGATGGTGTCTTAGGGAAGAAAGTTAGGTACAGACCTAGGAATGTTAGTGAAAATGCTTTATGCTTAATGAAGAAGAAAAGTTACTTGTACAAAAATTATCTGAGTTATCGATTCTATGAAAATAAGAGGAATGTGAAGAAAGTGGATAAAGCACTAAAATATGAACTAGGAAGGTGTGAAATTGAGGCTATGGATAAGATTGATGCGGGGAATTTGGAAGATGCAGCTAGACGGCATAATAGTAAATTATTTAACTGACATGTTAATAAATTGAGAGGGATTAATTAATCTAAACGTGTCCCAGTTAAAAATAGGAACGGGGTCACAATTAGTGACAAGGAGAGAGTTAAAGAGAGTTGGGCAGAACATTTTACAGGGAAAAAATATAGAGGAAAATGAAAAAAATTGTGACACCTTAGATGTAAATTAAGATTTACTTTGTAAGAAAGAATTAGTGACAGTACCAAAAGGTTCAAAAAGAAACAAAGCAATAAGACCCCAGGTGCAGAGAGCGTGGTGAATAAGTCATAGGCAGCGCAATAAACATGTCTAAGTCAGGAGTGATGTGGGCATAATGTACTTTTTTTTGGTTTTTGGTTTTTCTGACCAAAGCACTTGGTATGGAAGTATTTGTCGTAGAAGCTTGAAAGGGAGCTCGTTTCATTGGAAATTGAAAGTTCTAGTGCCCTTTTTAAGAGTCAGAAGTTATTAGAGGACAACGACCTCCCCCCTCCACGCCACGCGAACCAATTCCGAAAACGCTCCCAATCAAAATTTTTATATGGCCATTTTGTTGAGCTTAATTAAAATGTCCATTAATTCTGTCTTTGGGGACACCCACCCACAGCCCTTAGGAGAAGAGCTATATGTTAAACTAGTTACTCATAATTAACGCATAAGGTTTATATGGTAGGGGTGGTCGCGCAGACCTCGGGGGAGGTTCATTCAGTTGGAAATAAGAAGTTCTAGTTCCATTTTTTAGAATCAAAAGGAATCGGAGGATGTCTAGCTTCCCTCCACCACGTCCTCTCTTCCACAAATGCATCCGATAAACATTTTGAGACAGCTATTTTGTTCAAAACAGTCCAAAGATCATATAATCGTCCAAAATAGTATGACCTTTGAGGTTCTCACCCCCCACCCCCAGAGCCTGGGGACAAGGGTTGTAAGTTACGCCCTAGGGAATATATGGCTTTTATGGTAGGCGTGGTCGTAGAGACCTTAGAGGAGTCTCATTTGACTGGAAATTAAAAGTTGTTCTAGTTCCTTTAAAGAGTCAAAAGTGAAAGGTGGGCAACTAGCCCCCCTCCCTCTCCTTGGACGCCTTCTTCTCCGCAAACGCATCTAACTGAAATTGTGAGATAGCCATTTTGTTCAAAATAGTCCAGGGAATATATAACAATACCAAAAGGGTTAACACAACCCCCAGATCCCAGGGGCAAAGGTCATAAGTTTTTCCCAGGGACATGTAAGGTTTTATGGAATGGTCGGTGGTATAAACTTTGGAGGGGCTTACTTGATAAGAAATCATAAGCTCTAGTGTCTTTTTAAGAGTTAAAAGCGTTTGGAGGGCAAACACCACCACCCCCTAACCCAGCACTACCGTTTTCCAAAACACATCCCATCAAAATTTTGACCCAGCTATTTTGTTCAGCATTGTTAAAGGTCCATTATATTCTTGGGGATTTCAACCCTTCCCCCAAATACATAAACACTCACTGGTCTCAGGGCAAGAGCTGCAAGTTTGGTAAATCTTCCACTATTTAGTTTGGAATGTGTTATTGGGAAAGGTGGGCATGTTTGACCTTTACTTTAAAAAAAATGAAGGGCATTCACGCAAGCCTTTCAGAGAATGTTGAGAGGAGTGTTAAGCTAAATTAAAACAAGTTATGTGCATACGGGTTGTCAAACGGGCGTTACTCGGGAATGGCTGAGCATATTAATTTAGAACTTTCAGGAAATGATAAGAGAGATGATCAATTGACGAACCTGTCAAGATTTACAAGTTGGTGCTACCACTACTACTACTGCTACTACTCCAAATACTACTTCTATTGTAACTACTTGTAATGCTATTATTATTAAGAGGGAAATTTCAAGAAATATATGAGCATACAGGTTATCAAAAGGACACATCAGCAATGTCGTGGCTAATTGCATAAAGTAAAAATTTCCAGGACTTCTTGAGAGGGATGTTCAACTGACCAAAAGGCAATATGTTAATGCTATTGCTGCTAGTAGTACTAGTAGTATTAATAGTACTAGTACTACTTTGCTACTTTTACTTTTAGTACTACTGATTCTACTACTGTGACTACTAATTCAATTAAGATTAAAAGTATGAATTATAAATTTTCAGGGAGTTTTGAAGGGTGAAGGTGACCTGAATCACAACACACCATATACACGCAGGTTACCAAAAGGGCATATCAGCAATATATTAGGAACAGTTTGGTGCATAAAGTTGAAACTTACAGGGCTTCTTGTGGGGTATGTTTAACTAATCAAAAGATAATATTCACATTCTAATGCTACTGCTTCTACTCTTACTCCTACTACTGCTACTATTATTACTACTACTACTGCTACTAAAGCTAAAGCTACTTCTACTAAATATACTGTTACTGCTACTACTAGTAGTACTACCACTACTGCTACTAAGGTTAAAGGTATTAAGACAAAAAATTAGGGAATATTAAAGCTGTATTGATTTGAATCGAAACACTATGCCCACACAGGTTGTCAAGCAGACTTTTCAGCAATGCTTCAGGAACAGTTTATGGTATTAGGTTGAGACTTTCAGCGTGTATTGATGGGCTGTTGAGGAAAAAAAGGTGCTATGTGCATAGTGCTACTAATGCTACTACTGTTACTCCAACTATTACTACTACACAAGCTAAGCGTGTTGAAATGAAGCTTTAAAGGAATATGTAGGCAAATGTTGAACTAAATCAAACCTAACTGTGATCATGTAGATTGTCAAAAGGATGACAGAGCAATACCTTGAAGAACATTATCATGAACTTCTCAACTGCATAATTAAGTTAACCCCTTCAGGAAACTCTTTGGTGGATTTTGAACAAGGCACAATGGGTACACTATTAATACTACTGCTACGGCTACAGTTATTAATGACGTTAAGGGGATTAAAGTGAAACTTTTAGGGAATGTTTAGGGGTAGTTTCAGTTAAACCAAAAGAAATATATATGCAGTTTTCAAAAGGGCATAAAAGCAAAATCATAGGCAGTGCCATTCTATCATGGATAATAATATCATTGTAACTTTTACAGGAGCTAATTTGATTGGAAATTAAAAGTGCTGGTACCGAGATTGATTGTCGAGAATGATCCAAGGGTAAGCTGCCCTCCTCCTAAGCCCATTGATTTTTCAAATACATCTAATTAAAATTTTGAGATAGCTAAACTGTTCCACATACTTGAACGGTCTAATAACTATGCGTCTAAGGATAATGGGCATATCAGCCCCCGCAGTTATGCAATTTGCCCATTATTATCATAAACTAAATGTTGCTTAAAAACTAAATCACGCAACGCTTTGATTATGCTGATTGCCAATAAGACACATCAGCAATATCCCAAGAACAACTGATAGTATTAAGTTGAAATTTTCATGGTTACTACTATTACTACTTCTGCTCTTAGAATTTAACTAAATCAAGAGAGTTTAAGTTTATCAAGGTTTTCAAATAGTATATATATACTTTTTAGGAATAGTACTAAGTTTTACTATTCAGGCCAGCGTAAGGAGGTATAAAACAAAATAAATCTATGCTATGTGCTTAGACTTTCGAAGCGTGTATGTCGTTAAAAAAAAAGTGAAAAATATTCTCCAGCATTCAGATCACAAGCCAAACTATGTATCCTTTTAGAAAAAAAAAACAAAACAAAAAATAAAACAAAAATATTTTTGGTTTTTCCACGAAAAAGACTAGGCTGTCAATAATTTAAAAAAACATTCTCCTCAAGATAAGTTTTTCAAAGAAAAGTATAGAGCTCCGTTAAACCAAAAATAATCAGAAATAAAGTCAAATAATCTTCCAAGTGTAAAACTACAACAAATCCTCATCAATAAATAAAAGAAACCCAGAACGAACAGAAATTACAATAGATAACCGAATCAAACTCAAAACAAACAGAAACTAACATGAATAGGGCTGACAACCCTCATGCCTTCTCAAGACCAGAACATAATTTGCACTTTGCTCAAAACAAAATACATTTTCAATGTTCTACATTTTTTAACTTTAATAAATCAAAATTATTGAGACTCTAAGGAAAAAAAAATAAGTGTATGTAACTGTCAGTCTACATTCATTTGTTTTTCTTTCCAGTAAAGTGCAAATAATGTTCTTGTCACTTCGTTCAAAATATTCAAAAGTCTAATATCTATGCCTCATAGGATGTCATGACCCCCATTCACCCTGGACAAAGGTTTGTAAACTATGCAATGTGCCCATTGTTTACATACAGGAAATATCACTATTGAACAAGGAATGTTTGATTGTGAGCGTACTAAAGCAGACTAAGGATATAGAGAGAGGCTTCAGGGAATGCTAAGGTGGTGTGAAGCTAAACAAAAAGACACTGTGTGCATCCAGATTACCAGAAGGGCATACATGTAGTACGTTAGGATTGGTAATTGATTTTTCCTTTACCCTCTTAGGACCATTGTTGCTTCTACTACTTTGGCTGCAACTGCAATGACATGTGACTGCGAATATTTGTAGCGCAGCTATGACTACTTGCGACTCAGCCATCTAAACTCAAGATCAAAACTCGGACAGCTTGTGGCTGTGACTACTTGTGACAGCTACTGAGACTACTTGCGAATGCGACTAAATGTGACTGCGATGGTGAATATTACTACTGCTATTACTAACAACTCATTGCAGCACCAAGCCGCCTGAGTTCTACACAGCTATGAACGATCCTCCTCCTTCTTAATTTTTTTAAAACCTCCCTCTTTAAACCCTCCCAGGAAGTTGCCATCTCCCTTAAATCTCTCCTTTTGACATCCATCTACCCAGTGGACGACCTGCTTTCCGTTTATCCCTTGGCTAAAAAGGGCAATCTTCGGCAGTCTGTCATCGTTCATATGCAGAACGTACCCAAGCCATCAGAACCTTTCTTTTTTTATGGCTTCAGAAAGCGGGATAGAGCCGCATTTTTCGTACAGCCTACTGTTTGAAATACGGTCAGTCAGCCGAGTACCCAGAAAAATCCGTAAGCGATTATTTTAGAAAAAATCTAGTAAATCTTGCTTTGCTTTTCGGATGATTCCCATCCGCTTTTCACCCGCGCTTCAGAACCATACTTGACCACTGTCATCACTGTAGCTTCCAATATGTGAAAATTATGTTCTGGTCTTGAGAAGACATTGGGGTTGTCAGTCCTATTAATATTAGAATATGAAAAGTCACGCAGAATTTCAGTTAATAGGAACAATAATACTACTCTCTCTCCATCCAAAACCCTGCAGTAAAAATACTATTAAGAACTTATTCAGTAAAACTGCTATTCATTGAAAACTTCGACTAAACATTCAAATTTAGTTCTAAATTTGGACAAAATGTTGTTCTAAAGGAGAACGAATGCTGAAACAATTTGCAATTACTGTAGTTGAAATTCACGAAGTGTATAATAAATTTGGTCAGTAGTAAGAAACATTGACTTGTGTTGTAAAAATACAACATTAGACAATCTTGGCTTAATTGTGTGAAAACAAAGCCTAAATAAGAACAACTATTGAAATATAAGTGCCGTTGAACTGGAATAAAAAGCTTTTTGAAAGCACTATTAGCCTTAGCGTGGCAACTGAGGTGTAGAGAAGGAGGTGGCCTCCGTAACATACGCAAAAACTTCTGTTAATTTTAAGTTTTAATGCTGTCAATAACTCTCAGTTGAAAAAATATTTTATTTTTATTTTATCCAACAGTATTTAATTTTATATTTCATGAAAAAAAATGTCATGCTTTTGGGGCTTGTGGATTAATCTAGCAGGGTAAGATAGAGCTTAAAAAAATAATTTGCATCCTTATCTGAAATAATATGTCTGTTGTTTTTAAGTTTTATTGATTCTGTTTTTGAGTTCAACTCCATGTTATTGAATTCAAAATTAAACAATAAATAAATAAAGATGTGCTTTTTAAAGGTACAGCAGACCTTGTGTAGAATAAAGAATTTTGTCAATTTTAAATTTGCTTGATTCTGACTTGAAGTTTGACTCCATGTTATTTAAATTGAAGTTTGGAAAAAGGAACTCTTTCAGATTTAAATTTGCTTGGTTGTGACTTAGAGTTTAACTCCATGTAAATTACATTAATTGAAAATATAATAATATAACACTGGTCATGTTTTACTAATAAAAGTAATTGTGCCCTTATTATTCTGATGAAACATTACACATAGAGTCATTCGGTTTACCTCTATTCTCTGTGTTAATTTAGAATTTGAGGTCGAGTTGACATCCATCATTCTTTGGAAGTTTCAACTTATTCTCTCAAACAGATCAAGGAGGCACACTTGTGCCTCTATAAAGAGGCGACCCACCACAATGTTAACCGATTTCAGGTCCTAGAGGTCACAGAGAGATGGCGGTAATCGCATTTTGTAGCCCAAGCTCAAACTAAGAAACTTGCAAAATTTCATCCTCCTCCGACTTTATCTTCATGGGGTAAACTGGGCCGGAAGTTTCGACCCTCCCACCACAGGCCCCCTTTAACGTTGTCCGATCGGGCTGAAATTTAGAGGTTAAGCTTTACTAGGGCCCAGGAGCTTATCCTCGAAATTTCAGCTCAATCCGATCACTCCTTCAAAAAACCAAATATCTGTTTTCAAAAAACCAAATATAGCCACTTAAAATTCATCATTTTTTTTTTGTTAGCCACGCCTACAGGCCACAGTTGGCAACGGATCCAGGTAAATGAGGACTCATTCGAAGCAGAATTCGACCTGTTAGGGCCTTTTGATATTTTCAGACCGAAAAAATTATCCCCCGAATTTACATTTACGAAAAACCTCGTTTTCCTATAAGAACCCGCTATAAGCGGGCTAGCCCGCGAAGACGCGGGCTCGTTTTCCTATGAGAGCCCGCAAGCGATTTCCGGTCCTAGCGATCGCAGAGAGACAGCGGTAATCGCATTTTGTAGCCCAAGCTCAAACTAAGAAACGTGCAAAATTTCACCCCCCTCCGACTTTATCAAGGAGGCAGACTTGTGCCTCTATAAAGAGGCGACCCACCACAATGTTAAGCGATTTCAGGTCCTAGAGGCCGCAGAAAGACGGCGGCGATCGCATTTTGTAGCCCAAGCTTAAACTAAGAAACGTGCAAAATTTCATCCTCCTCCGACTTTATCTTCATGAGGTAAACTGGGCCGGAAGTTTCGACCCTCCCACCACAGCCCCCCTTTAACGTTGTCTGATTGGACTGAAATTTAGAGGTTAAGCTTTCCTAGGGCTCGGGAGCTTGTCCTCGAAATTTCAGCTCAATCCTATCACTCCTTCCCTGTTTTCAAAAAACCAAATATAGCCACTTAACATTCATTTCTTTTTTTTCTTAGCCACGCCTACAGGCCACAGTTGGCACCGGATCCGGGTGAATGAGGACTCATTCGAAGCAGAATTTGACCTGTTAGGGCCTTTTGATATTTTCAGACCGAAAAAATTATCCCCCGAATTTACATTTACGAAAAACCTCGTTTTCCTATAATAGCCCATGTTAATTTTTCCCACCACAACCCCCCTTTAACATTGTCTGATCGGGCTGAAATTTAGAGGATATGCTTTCCTGGGGCCTGGTAGCTTATCCTCGAAATTTCAATTCAATCTGATTACTCCTTCCCTGTTTTCCAAAAACCAAATATCAAGTTTTGCTTGCGTCAAAAAGATTCCCCTTACTAAAAAACAATTACAATTGTGTCTCTTTAGTGCAACGGTTGAGACTCCTGGCTATCAGGCGGAAAACCCGGGTTCGATTCACCGTTAGATAAAATTTTTATACACTGAATTTAAATTTTAAAAAAGAAACTCAGTTTCTTTTTTAAATTATTTGAAAAAAATTACGTTTTCTAAAGAGTTAAAGAGGCTGAGTTACAAGGTCGACCCTTAAAACACCCTGTCGAGAAAGAAAATAATAATACACAATCATCTAACAGTTAGTCAAGCAATAATAAGTAATAAACTGTACAAAAACGTGCATAAATTATTTGAAAAAAACTACGTTTTCTAAAGAGTTAAAGAGGCTGAGTTACAAGGTCGAACCTTAAAACGTACAGGGATTAGGAGGCACAGAAGGGGGGCTGCCGCCCCCCAAACCCCCCACTTTCGCAGCCTGTAAATAAAAAAAAAGTTTTTTAAAGTGAAAGTAAGGAGCGACATTAAATCTTAAAACGATCAGAAATTATTCCGTATATGAAAGGGGCTGTGCCCTCCTCAATGCCTCGCTCGTTACACTATAGTTTTTATTGTTTAAAAAAAAAGAGTTGTGAGAAAGTCAAACTTTAGCGTAAAGAGCGAGGCGTTGAGGAGGGCAGAGTCCTTTTCATATACGGCATAATTTCTGATCGTTTTAAGATTTAATGTCGCTCCTTACTTTCACTTTTAAAAACTTTTTTTTTATTTACAGGCTGCGAAAGCGGGGGGTTTTATTTACAACTGTGCCTCCTAATCCCTGTACGTTTTAAGGTTCGACCTTGTAACTCAGCCTCTTCAACTCTTTAGAAAACGTAGTTTTTTTCAAATAATCGTAGTAAATGACGGACGTTCATAGTGTCTTTCGATTTACTCAGCTAGGCGCTTCGTTTCCAGATAATTAATCAAAAAAATTTTTGCACAAAATAATTTTTTCAAAACAAGTAAAGAACTTCATTAAACCAAAAATGAAAAAATAGAATCAAATAATCTACAAAGCATACAACTACCACAAATCAGTATTAACAAATAAATGAAACCCAAAACAAACAGAAATAAAAAATAAGTCATACTCAAAATGAGCAGATATTAATCGAAGTAGGGTTCTAAACCCTATGGTTTCTAAGAGCCAGAATATAATTTGTACTTAACTGAAAAAATTTCAAATGAGTTTACTGAAAAAAAAAGTGGATTGTCAGTTTAATATACATATGCTGATATTTATTCCTTAAAATCTTAATTAATTTTTGATTTCATAAAATTATAAAAGGGAAAACATTTTAAAGAATTTTTTCAGCAAAGTACAAGTTATATTTTGGCTCTTAGAAATCATAGGGTTTAGAACCCTACTTAGATGAATTTCTGCTCGTTTTGAGTTTGAATTATTTCAATTTCTGTTTGTTTCAGGTTTTATTCATTCATTGACTCTGATTTATTACAGTTGTAAACATCTTAGACTATCTGATACTATTTTTGTTCATTTTTGGTTTAATGGAGTTCTTTACTTTTTTTTGATAAAATTGTTTTGTGCTAAAAGTTTTTTTTTTATTAATTTCTGTTCGTTTTATATTCATGTACTCTTTTTCAGGGAGAAAGAGTCGGCCGCTTCTGAAGTTAAACAACCATCCCTTTCATAAAAAAAACTTCAATACCCCCTGGGCAAGACTTACAACCCTTGCCCCTAGTCTCTGGGGTTTGTTTCAACCCCAAAAGCCTGGTTATATGATATTTAGACTATTTTGAATAGAATGGCCATCTCAAAATTTCTATTAGACGCATTTCAGGACAATGTGACGTGTGTGTAGGGGGGGAGACGGTAGCTGCCCTCTGATCACTTTGACTCTTAAAAAGGGCGCTAGAGCGTCTGGTTACTAATCCAATGAGCCCTTTTTTAGTTTGTATGACAAAACTATCTATAAAAACCGTATATATGCCCAGGGCACAACTTACAACCCTTGCCATGAGGACTGGGGGGATTTCTTATCCTCAAAGATATAATTTCCAGAGCTTTCTGATAGGGTTAACAAAATGGCTATATCAAAATTTTGATTAAAAGTGTTTGGGGAAATGATATTCATGGAGGGAGACATTTTCCCTCTGATCATTTTCGACGGATAAAAAAGGCACTAGTCCTCTCATTTTCCAATCAAATGAGCCCTTTTTGAAGTTTCTGCGACAAAAATTTCTATAAAAACGTTAAATGCCCAAAAGGCATAAATAACTACCCTTGTCTTGACGGCTATGGGGGGGGGGGGGTTCATCCTCAAAGACATAATTTCCAGACCTTTCTGGTAGGTTTAACAAAATGGCTATATCGAAATTTTGATTGGAAGTGTTTGGGGAAATGATAGGAATGGAGGGAGACATTTTCCCTCTGATCATTTTTGACGAATAAAAAAAGCACTAGTCCTCTCATTTTCCAATCAAATGAGCCCTTTTTGAAGTTTCTACGACAAAAATTTCTATAAAAATGTTAAATGCCCCAAAGGCATAACTTACTACCCTTGTCCTGAGCGCTATGGGGGGGGGGGGGAGTTGTCATCCTCAAAGACATAATTTCAAGACCTTTCAGCTACGTTGAACAAAATAGCTATCTGAAAATTTTGATTGGATTTGTTTGGGGAAATGGTAAGCGTGAGAGGGGGGTTAGTTACCCTTAAATCACTTTTGACTATTCAAACGGGCACCAGCCCTCTCAATTTTCAATTAAATGAGCCCTTTTTGAAGTTTCTATGACAGCTCCTTCTATAAATGCTTCATATGCCCCAGGGCATAACTTACAACCCTTGCCCTGAGGACGGTGGGGTGGGGTTGTCATCCTCAAAGACCTAATTTCGAGAACTTTCAACTATGTTGAACAAAATGAATAACTAAAAATTTTGATTGGATGTGTTTGGGGAAAAGGTGGGCGTGTGAGGGGGGTTAGCAATTGAACGAACCCTTTTTGAAGTTTCTATGACAACTCCTTCTATAAAAACTTCATAGTCCCCAGGGCATAACTTACAACCCTTGCCCTGAGGGCTGTGAGGGGTTGTCATCCTCAAAGACAAAATTTGACTGTATGTGTTTGGGGAACTGGTGGCCGTGAGAGGGGGATTAGTTGCCCTCCAATTACTTTCGACTATTAAAAAGGGCATTAGCCATTTCAATTTCCAATCAAATAGACCCCTTTTTGAATTTTCTACAACAAAGCTTTCTACAAAAACATTAAATGCCCCAAAGGCATAACTTACTACCCTTGTCCTGAGGGCTATGGGGGGAGGATTTTCATGCTCAAAGACATAATTTTCAGACCTTTAAACTACGTTGAATAAAATTTTGATTGAAAATTTTGATTGAATGTGTTTGGGGAAATGGTGAGCGTGGGGGGGTAGTTACCCCCCAATCACTTTTGACTATTAAAAAGGGCACCAGACCTCTCAATTTCCAGCTGAATGAGCCCCTTTTGAAGTTTCTACAACGCTAAATTTCAAAACCTTATATGCCCCCAGGGCACAACGTACAACCTTTGTCCTGGGGGCTCTCAGGGGTTTGTCATCCTCATATAGATAATTCCCATAACTTTCAATTACATTGAACAAATGGCACTCTCAAAACTTTGATTGAATGTATTTAGGGAAATGGTGGGCGTGAAAGGGGGGTTAGCTGCTCTCCATTCACTTTCGACTATTAAAAAGGGCACTAGCCCTTTCAATTTCGAATCAAATGAGTCCTTTTTGGAGTTTCAACGAAAAACTTGCTATAAAAACCATATATATACCCCAGGCCATAACTTTCAAGCCTTCCCCTGAGGCTTGTGGTGGGAGGGGGTGTCATCCTCAAAGACCTAATTTCCAGAACTTTCAACTTTCAAAATGAATATCTCAAAATTTTGATTGGATGTGTTTTGGGAAAAGATAGGCGTGAGAGGGGGGTTAGTTGTTCTTCAATCACCTTCGACTATTAAAAAGGGCTCTAGCCTTTTCAATTTCCAATTGAATGAACCCTTTTTGAAGTTTCTATCACAACTCCTTCTATAAAAAATTCATATGTCCCAAGGTTATAACTTACAACGCTGGCCCTGAGGACTGTGGGGGGGGAGGGGTTGTCATCCTCAAAGACCTAATTTCCAGAGCCCTTTTTGAAGTTTCTACGATAAAGCTTTCAATAAAAACCTTATATGCCCCCAGGGCATAACTTATATTCCTTGCCCTGAAGACTGTGGGAGGAGTTTCCTGCTCAAAAATATAATTTCCAGAACTTACAACTACATTGAACAAAATGGCAATCTCAAAATTTTGATTGGATGTGTTTGGGGAAATGGTGGACGTGAAAATGGTATTAGTTGCCTTCCAATTGCTTTCGACTATTAAAAAGGGAACTAGCCATTTCAATTTCCAATCAAATGAGCCCATCTTGAAGTTTTTACGACAACACTTTCTATGAAAACCCTATATGTCCCCATGGCGTAACTTATAACTCTTACCCTGAGGGCTGAAGGGGGGGGGGGGGATGGGGGGGTGTCATCCTCAAAGACCTAATTTTCAGAACTTTCAACGACGTTAAACAAAATGACTATCTCCAAACTTTGATTGGATGTGTTTGGGGAAATGGTGGGCGTGAGAGGGGGATTAGTTGCCCTCCAATCACTTTCGACTATTTAAAAGGGCACTAGCCCTTTGAATTTTAAACCGAATGAGCTCTTTTTGAAGTTTCTACGACAACACTTTCTATAAAAAAAAGTCTTTTGCCCCCAGGGCGTAACTTCCAATTCTTGCCCTGAGGGTTGTGGGGGAGTATCTTCCTCAAAAACATAATTTCTATCTGGAAATCAACTACGCTGAACAAAATGGCTATCTCAAAATGTTGTTTGGATGTGTTTGGAGAAATGGTGGGCGTAGAAGGGGTGTTAGTTGCCTTCCAATCACTTTCGACTATTAATAAGGGCACCAGTCACTCCAATTTCCAATCGAATGAGCCTTTTTTGAAGCTTCTACGACAACTCCTTCGATACGAAGTGACCTGGTCAAAAGAAAAAAAAATAATACATTGTGCCAACATCGTTCTTTACTTAGGCAGCACTATGGCGCTGCCTATGATACCCTCAACATAATTTTGACATATTGGCCTAGCAAACGATTACTAAAAGCTCATAGCTGATAAGACGACCAAGACCAAACATGACTGCCGTTTCTGCTATTAAATAAACAGCAACACGTATAATGCATAGAACTAAAGAGCAGTATTAAACCCCAAAAGAAGAAAAATTTATTCCGTATTGGAGAATGGCTGCCCCCTCCACACCCCCACTCCTTATTATCTTAGAAACTTTGGAAAATACTTGTTTGATCAGAAATTTGGCTCTAATAAATTTTTGAAGTCAAAAGTAATTGACGAGCTAGAAGCCCCGTCCAAGAAGCTATTTTTATATCCAGTCCCTCTGCAATCCTGTATTAAATCTGATCAACATTTCGAGATAGCCAATCTGTTTAGAATAGTTGGAGCTATCAATGAATCCATGGATAACATAGTACTGAGACCCTCGGGATAGCGACCATTAATTATTCGAACAATCAATTATTTTCAGATATATTTTATAGTGAAAAATAGGGGAGGGGGCATGTTTGATCTTAGGAGTTCAGTGGAGTAAAACTCTCAGGGATTATTTTCTTAGTCAAAAAGATCATCAATATTTTGCTGTGGAAAGGGAGGACAAGGGGTCTGGAAATGATTCAAAAAACTTTTCTTCCCTGATCAAACTGAAACCCATTGCCGTAAGTCCTTTGTCCAAGGGGACTAATTTAAAAAAAACATTGAATGGATTATTTTTTAATGGTTCCTCCTATAAAATGAAGGGGGCTCAAAAAAGGGGGAATTTTTATTGGCCTGAAACTTATATAAAAGGCTAGGCCAAGGGGGGGGGTCAAATGCAGAAGTAAAATAAAAGATATATTTCTTCATTCCAAAATGCAACCCAAAAAAGGGATAAAAAGTTCTAAAAAAATTATCTCACCCACTTCAAAAAGATGAAACTATCTGAGAAACTTGGGAGGGACTCATTCGATTGAAAGTTAAAAGTTCAATTGTCCTTTTTAAAGTCTTTAAGCTACGGAGGGCAATCAACATCCCTGTTGGTCAAGGCCATACCCAGAATTTTTTTCGAGGGGGGGGGTGTAGGGGTTCCACAAAGATTTTTGGAAAGAAAGGGGTATCTCAAAAATGCATAATTTTTTTTGTCCATTTTTATTACGTTTTTACGAATCAGAAAAAACATTTCGGGGGGTGGGGGGTCAACCCCCCTCTGGGTATGGTCTTTCTATTTGTTCTTTTTTTGCTATCCAGCCCTCCTCTAATCCCTACAATATTGAATAAAAATATTGAGAGGTCTGTTTTGTTCAAAAACTTCCAAATACCTATTAAGCTTGCCTTCGGAGTTGGCATCATTCCCTGCAGCCCCAGTGTTAACCTTTATCTTACTCTTTTATGATTACCCAACCCCCATATACAAGAAAAAAAGAATTACAATATAATGAAAATACAAAAATAAATATTGTAGCATATTCTACACCAAATACTCTGCCTATATTCTGGAATATTGGTAAAATTTTTCAAAATTCCTTCTTTTTTTCATTATCATTATTTGTCATGCTTTTTAAGTGGCTCCTCAATTAAATACATGGGGAATATTTTTTACAGGATGGGGGATTTTCAAAGGGAGTACGCCAATCACCATAATTATGGCTTGTAAAGAGAAAGAGAATTTCTTTGAATATGGCCGAAAAATCCATAAGATAAGAGATCCTGGATAATCGATTCTATTTCATAATTTATATTTGCTTATGTTCCAAATTTTTGTGACTCTGAACAAGTACTGACATATTATGGAATTACAAAGCGATAGTTTAATGTAAGCAAAGTAGGCAAGATCAAGTTGCTTTCATATGGAACTATAGAAAAACATAAAAACTCGAAATAGACATGAATTATCCTGTACATAAAGTAGCTGCTGCCCTCCCCGACCACACGCTCATTATGATAAATGGTGAACGCTACTTAATAGAAAGCATTTTAAAGTAACAAAAAAATATACCCAGTTGTTGATTTTAAGTGTTTCATTGACTGATTCCTTTTTTAAAACCAATGAAATGGTAGTTGTATTGCCAAGGCGAATAAACGCATCCTTTCATTTTTAAGTTATTGTGAACAAAGAAGTATTATCATGTTGCTCTTGCATTGGAGCATTGGTTCTAGAAGTGCAGGTGAAAACAAAGTCTAACTCTAATGCAGAAAGTGGGATAGTTCAGGGGGAGGTGGGGGGGCGGCAACACTCCTCATATACTGGACTTTTTATTCGCTATTTTAATTATTTAAATTTTTTATTTGACTTCTGTTCTTTCAGTATAATGCTCATGAATAATATTTTGTAACCCATGTACTGCAAATTTAGCTGACTCAAGCTGACATGTACTGCAACTTTACCTGACTTAGCTGACAAAAGGATATAAAAATACAAAAATAAATTCTATAGGATCTTCTACACCACATACTCTGCCTATATTCTGGAATATTGGTAGAATTTTCTAAAATCCCTTCTTTCTTTTTTATTTATATTTATTTGTCCATGCTTTCTATGTCACTTCTCAATTTTATATGTGGGGGAAATTTTCAAGGGAATGCACCAATCACCATTGTACTTAGGGGTTATGAAGAGAAAGAGATTTTTTCAATATAGTCAAAAACCCCACAAGGTAGGAGAATCTGGATAATCGATTATATTTTATAATTTATATTGCTCTAGTCCCAAGGTTGTGTGACACGGAACAAGTACTCATATATTGTAAAATTACAAAGCGAGAGTTTTAGGTAAGGAAAGTAGAAAAAACCACATTATTTTCAAATGAAAGTAAAGACCAACATAAAAATTTAAAATAGACATGAATTGTCCTGTACATAAAGGGGCTGCTGCCCTCCTCGACCACACGCTCCTTATAATAAAGGGCTACGCAACTTAACAAAAAGCATTTTAAAGTAAAAAAAAGCCAGTTGTTGATTGAAAGTGTTTCAACGAAATGATAGCTGTATTGACAAAGCGGATAAAGGCATCCTTTCATTTTCAAGTTATTGTAAAGAAAGAAGTATTATCACCCTGTTCTTGCATTGGTGAATTGGTTCTTGAAGCGTATTGAAAAAAAAATCCTAGCTCTATTGCAAAGAGGTGGATAGTTTAAGGGGGGTGGCAACATCCCTTTTATGCTAGATATTTTCTATTTGCTATTTCAATTCTTTTAATTGATGGGCAAACTCACTAGGATTTTGCGTAAAATGAAATATATCAATCTGTCTAACTATCGTTCATTAACACCCCTGAAGGAATGCCGGTTAATGGGAATAGAGGGGGGTGGAAGGATCTTTCTTAATTTTTTCAATGAACGCATAAGAAATATGTTTTTCAATAACTATGGGGAGGGGGCGATTCTTTATTTTTGATTCCCTCTCCGTCCATCTAGTGCCGCAGTTAAAACGTCCTTCTGCATATTTTTAAAGCTTCCGGTTTCTGAATATTGCTGAAAACTATAAACACTATGTGTACAATTTTTGCGAATTTTTAAGTTAGGACTGAAGCTCCGTTGAGCTTCAATTCATAATTATCGTCAATTCAAATTTTCATTCTGAAAATTAGTTGGGATTATTATTTTAACGACTAAATTAAGATGTAAAGAAATCTATTTGATCTTGTTGCTAACCTTCCATTAAGAGAAGAAAGAACAAGAAATGAACTATTCTCATTCTTCTAATTCTGTGGGATTTCACTCCATTTGCTGATTTCTCATGAATCCTCTATTTCTAACCACTTCCTGCTGTGTACTGAGTAGGAAAGGAAGATTTTCCCCATTAAAAGGTATTCCCTTTTTTTTTATTACAATGCGCAGCTCTGTATTCATACTTTATCTCATGTATTTTCGTTTTTCAAATTGCATTCCTCTTGAGAAATATAAATGGGATAAAGCAGTGCTGCTACTCATTCTGCAAGACCAAAATACATAAGGAATACAGTTTTTGAAATCCTTTTAAATTATAATGATATCTGACGAAAATTACGGTTTTTAACAGCTTTGTCCCTAAACTTGCAGGCTTTTCCCTTTCCCCTCCCACTAGAATAATTTCTATAGATTTCCTTTACCCCTTGAGCTGGAGTAGTCGACTCCACAGTTTAAAAATAAGAATTATTTTCTCCAAACACCTCACTAAATTTTATAGCTTGTACTAAGCCTGTTTTCTAAATTGAGTCAAAAATTTTTTTTTTAATGCATCAGACCAATCACCGTGGCCTGGTATTGCAGAAAATTACCATGGACTTAATTAGACCTGAGCTTGTTTTTACATTGCGTCAGAACTTTGCTTGGTTTTGCACTTGATGTCTTACATTTCTACTGAATATTGAACGAACTTTATTTCCCACTAAGAAGACATAATGCCACTAGTGGAGTAATAACAGGAAAAATAGCAACAAAACAGCATGACATAAGAAAAAATGATAATATATAAAAGCAGAACAGCAAGTCGATATTCCTACCTTTCTAAAAAAAATTGGCATTGGAGGGGAGCATTTGAGGGTTTATTCTCGTTTTGTTTAGTTCCAATATAGGCTACACACTTTATCTACTTAAATGTGTCTTTCTTGAATGAGCCAATCGTAGAAAGTCAAGGTTTTGCACCTAGTTTGTCCGTCATTTGGACTTGGTTTGTTTTTGCCACTGAGCAAGAAACTTGTTCTTCCTTGCACTTAATTGAGACTTACAAATTAGGACTTGGCTAATTTTAGCATTAATCAAGATTTAGCCCTTTTTGTACTGTGTTTGGCAATTGCAAGGCTTATTTTTTAAACTGAATATGGACTTCATTCACTTTTTGTACTATACCAAAGAAATCCACTAAGTCAACACTAGCCTCAGTTTTGAACTGCTTCCCAGGAATTGAAAGGCTTGGACTTAACCAGTTCTTGCAATGACTGTAGTAGTGGGGGTCAATCTGTTCTACAACGCCCATAGCAGATTAACAAAGGGAAATTAGCATTGAGTTTCTATGACGACCATAGCAGATTAACACAGGGAAATTAGCATTGAGTTTCTACAACGCCCATATCCCTTTTCCCGTCGAATTTTAAGTTTGTAATTGTATTGTTTTTTTTTTAGTATTGATAAATTGATTGATTGATTGATTGATTGATTGACGTCACGACATCTCTAGGAAAATTAGCATTGGATTTCTACCGTAGCCCTCTGACGTCACAACATGCTCTTTCCAATTTCCACAACACCCCCCCCCCCCATTTTCCATAGGATTTCTACAAAATGCCCTCTGACGTCACACCATGTCCTGTTTCTAGGCAAGATTCCCAGGTGTTTCAATATAATTACTTGGAATGTGGCTGAGGTAATAGAAAAGTAGTAATAAATAAAGAAAATAATAAGGAGAGTCCCTCGCACCTGTACAATTCGGTCAGCTGTTTCAAACGCAGCCCTCTGACGTCACGACACACCCTTGCCTTTAAGTAGATCCGTAGGAAAATAGTATAGAATTTCAAGCGCACAGGTAGCAGATTAACACAGGGAAATTAACCTATTTTTGTTGGTTGTTGGTAATGTTTGTTGGTTAAGTTTGTTGGTTATGTTTGTTGGTTGTTGGTTCTGTTTGATGGTTATGTCTGTGGATTCTTGGTTATGGAAGTTGGTTATGTTGCTGTTTATGCGGTTTGTTGGTTATGTTTGTTGGTTATGATTGTTGGTTATGCGGTTTTTTGGTTATGATTATTGGTTGTTGGTTATGATCGTTGGTATCGATTAATGGTTGCTGGTTATGATTGCTGGCTATGTTTCTAGTTATGCTTGTTGGTTATGATTAATATTTGTTGGCTATGATTAATGGTTACTGGTTATGTGGTTTGTTGGTTATGTTTGTTGGTTTTGGATATGGCTATTGATTGATGGCTACGTTTTTTGGTTGTTGGTTGTGTTGCTGGTTATGTTGTTTGTAGGTTACGATTGTTGGTTATGATTAACGGTTGTTGGTTTTGCTTGTTGGTTATGTTTGTTGGTTATTGATTGATGATTTTGATTAATGGTTGATGGTTTTACTTGTTGGTTATGATTAATGGTTGTTGGTTACGATTGATTGGTTATGATTATGGTTTGATGGTTATGTTTGTTGATTTTGATTGTTGGTTATGATCATTTGATGTGATTATTGGTTTGAATGTATTTTATAATAAACGAAGTTACTAGACAATGCCAAGCCCTGTTTCTAGACGAAATTCCCAGATGTTTTTCCCCTTTACATGTGTGTATTTCTATGACAGCCCTGTTACGTTACACCACACACCCTCGCCTTTAAAGGGTCCCACAAAGGGTCCAACAAACGGAGATTCCAACCCCTCGGACCATCACACCTATGTAATACGGTCACCAGTTCTATTAAAGGGAACAAAGTTGGTGAGACTCCCATGACACACCCTTCTGGACTCCAATGACATCACATGACTTACCTGTTTCAAATGGTCAGGTCTAGTATGCTTGACGCAATTTTATGTAACTCTGCGTCAGGAACCCACGGAGGAATCCCCACTTGTATCTTAACGACAACACGCACCTTACGCAATGATTGCGCATCACTGTCATGTAATACCTTTTTTAAATTTTTCGCCAAAAATCCTCAATACATTTTTTCTTTCTTTAACTTAATGACAGCAAACACTCTATGTAAGGTCAAGGTAATGATTGCGTAACCATTACAGCCAGATAATACCCTTTTTGGCATTTTATTTTTTACCCGAAATGTATAACGCTTTTTTTTCTTGCTTTAGTTGTTTCTTTCTTTTTCCTTAGTTCTTGACACCGCCTGGACTCGAAAGATCAATTTTCTTCCAAGGAATTTGTGCCCTAAGCAACACGACTAACAAGCCATTCCCGGTATTTTGTCCGGCTTATTACATTCTAAAATTAACCTATTGTGTGCGAGTGTAATTGCCATTATTGTAATTTCTGTTCTTTTTGTTTCATATTTTATTGATTGTGATTTGTTGTAGTTAGTAGTATCGTCATAAGGTTTATAACGGCGCCAATACCCTAGATTTTAAAGCCTCCCATGGCAGATTCCTATAGGATTTCCACAGCATCCCTAGCAGATTCCCATAAGATTACAATGACTCCCTTGTATTATTAATTGTCTAAAATACGCAGGTTTTGTGACAATGTTTACATTCGGTTGCTATGTAATATGAATGACGAAATCTTGCTTCAGTTAACTCAAAGGGAGAAACTAAGAGATGTAGGTGTTAGGGAATGTTTACATTTTGTTGCTATAATAGAAGATGACGCAATCGTGCATGGGTCAACAAGTGTTACATCATAGGGAATTTTAACCTACGTAATTGGAGGTGAGGGTAATGCATGACTTAGTAGATTTCTTGGAAATAACTTAATGACAGCGCATACATGAATCATACGTAATGACATCACACATGTTATATAATGACATCAAACATGTTGTATAATGACAGCGCACACCTGAGCCTTTCGTAATGACAGTACCAGACAGAGGAATTTTCTATTATGACACTTCAAGATGTTTTTTAAGAAATTTCAAATCGTTTTCTAAGACTTTTATCTAAGACACTTCAAGAAGTTTTCTAAGATACTTCAAGGTGTTTTCTCTTTATCTCAATGCATTTTTTCTGAGATATTTTTTTCAAGACGTTTCCTGAGACATTTTTCTTCAAGACGTTTCTTAAGACATTTTTGTTCAAAACGTTTCAAGACGTTTTTTAAGACACTTTTCTTCAAGACGTTTCAAGAGTTTATTTTTCTTTCAATGCGTTGTATTCTTTCTTTCAAGGATTTCTTTCTTTCTTTAGTTCTTATGTAATGGCGAACGTTTATTGATGATGCATTCTCCAGTAATATGTCTCCTAAGAATCCATGAGGGAATCCCAAACTTTTAATTGAGGAGGATACATAGGTAGGGTGTTACATAATACTTTTTTCCAGGATATTTCTCAAAGGACAGCTATATTATAACGATTTTTGTCTTCATTGGGAGTCGAAAGGCCAATTTCCATCCTATAGAACTATGCCTTAATCAACTCGTCCATGCAGCCCTTTCCATTATACTTTTCTGGCTAATACATTCTAGAGATTGCCCATTGCATGCAAGAAGAATCTTCCATGTTTCACTTACAAGAATAGCGGTTGCGTTTTTCCCATGACTGAGGTGAAGAGGGTAAAATCAGCTACTAGAAATTGCAACTGCTCGTCAAATAATGCCTTTAGAAGGGTATTATAAACCCGAACAGAGCAATTCTTCACTAATTAGCGATATGATCGAAGTATTTTGAAGGATCATTCTTAGAGAATTTCTAGCGATGTTTTCTTAGGAATGATGTTTTAGAGATGGTTTCTTGGAGAATGATCAAAGTTTGTCCAAAATATATGAAAAAGGTGCAAGAGACATGTCACTTAAATTCCATATTTTATTCATTTTTCTTGCTCTTGTTTTCTTGCTATTGGCTTGCTATTGTTATCAGTTAAGACACTTTGACACTGAATGGTTGACACACGGCGTTCTCTAACCGGCGTTATAGCACGTATGGAATTTCTCGTAGCATTTTTCCAGCAAAAATATTCATTTATACTAGAATTGACCGTTTAAACTTAATGAAGAAACCCCATTATTGTTTCTTTCTGATGACTCAAAATAATTGAGACCAGCGTGGCACAATGCACCACTACTTCCATCAGAAACCTTATTTGTTCCTTGGGGCATAGGGTGGGAGGGTGGCAAATTATCACAAATAAGAGTTTTTCAGCCTTTTTCTGTAAAAAATAAATTTTGTAAACTAAAAAATTACCATTCTTTTTAATTGGACGGCAGCTACTTGCCATTTCATTGCTAGATTGTGATGTTCCATGATAAGTCCGAGCCCTGTGACACTGAATGGTTGACACGCGAAAGCCTTTAGCAGGCATTATTGCACATATGGCATTTTCGGGGCATTTTTAAAGCAAAATATTCATTTACACTAGAATTGATCACTCTTGAGAAATTCAGAAGAGAACTTAAACCTTTCTTCTTTTCCTTGAGAAAATCTACAACCGGAGTGGATTTTTTCTATTCTTTTTCTCTTCTAAGGAAAAAAATTGAAAATAGAAAATTGATCTCTTTTTCTTTTCCTTTGAGAAAATTCAGTCTGTGCTACCTATGTTGATGTTTCAAAGTGCATTATGGAAGTTTTTCCTTTGAAACGTTTGACTTAGGAGATTTTTGTAGCGTTGTGTCGTGGTTTTATTTTGTCTGTGCTATTTCAGTTGATGTTTCAAAGTGCATTTTGGAAGATTTTCGTTAGAAACGTATGACTTAGGAAATTCTTGTAGTGTTTTGTCATGCTTTGTCTTGTCTGTGATACTTCATTTGATGTTTCAAAGTGTGTTTTAGAAGCTTTTCGTTTGAAATGTATGACTTCGGACATTTTTAGCGTTGTGTCGTGGTTTAGCTTGTCTGTGCTACCTCAGTTTATATTTCAAAGTGTGTTTTGGAATTTGTTCGTTTCAAACGTATGATGTT
Source organism: Artemia sp. Qi Xiang Cuo (assembly GCF_049724085.1). NCBI lineage: Eukaryota > Metazoa > Arthropoda > Branchiopoda > Anostraca > Artemiidae > Artemia > Artemia sp. Qi Xiang Cuo. The sequence continues at coordinate 28,166,855 of NC_142813.1, forward strand.
TTAGCGTTTTTAGGATATTTTTTAAGCGTTGTGTTGTGGTTTGACCTGCCAGTGCTACCTCAGTTGATATTTCAAAGGGCCTTTTGGGAGTTTTTCCTTTGAAACGTATCACTTAGGATATTTTTTTGTAGTATTTTTCATGGTTTATCTTGTCTTTGCTACCTCACTTGATGTTTCAAAGTGCATTTTGGAAGCTCTTCGTTTGAAATGTGTGACTCGGGATATTTTTGTAGTGTTGTGTCGTGGTTCATCTTGTCTTTGCAACCTCAGTTGATGTTACAAAGTGCATTTTTGAAGTTTTTCTTTTAAAAAGTATTACTTAGAATGTCTTATAGAATTGTGTCATGGTTTATATAATCTGTGCCACCTCAGCTGATGTTTCAAAGTGTTTTTTGGAAGTTTATTGTTTGAAATGAATGACTTACTATATTTTGTAGGGTTGTGTCGTGGTTTATCTTGTCTCTACTACCTCAGCTGGTGTTTCAAAGTGCATTTTGGAACTTTTTCGTTTGAAACGTATGACTTATGATATTTTATCAATGTTGTCTCGTGGGTTTATCTTGTCTCTGCTACCTCAGTTTATGTTTCGAAGGGCATTAGGAAAGTGTTTTGTTTGAAACTTATGCCTTAAGATATTTTTTAGTTTTGTTTCTTTTTTATCTTGTCTGTGCTACCTCAGTCGATGTTTCAAAGTCCAATTCGGAAGTTTTTCGTTTGACAAGTAAAACTTATGATATTTTTGTAGTTTTGTGTCATTATTTTTCTTGTCTGTGTTACCTCAGTTGACGTGTCAAAGCACATTCTGAACGACTTTCGTTTTAAACGTATGGCTTAGGAAATTCTTGAAGTGTTAAGTCATGCTTTGTCTTTTCTTTGCTACCCCATTTAATGTTTCAAGGTGTGTTTTAGAAGTTTTTCGTTTAAAACAAATGACTTGGGACATTTTTTAGCGTTGTGTCGTGGTTAAGCTTGTCAGTGCTACCTCAGTTTATGTTTCAAAGTGTGTTTTTGAAATATTTTCTTTTCAAACGTATGACTTGGATATTTTGTAGCGTTGTTGCGTGGTTTGTCCTGCCATTCCTACCTCAGTTGATGTTTCAAATGGCCTTTTAGAAGTTTTTCGTTTGAACCTTAACTTAGACCTTAGATCCTCCAGAGCCAAGAATGGCTCATAGGGCGTCTACAAAGCCTCGCCAGACATCTCGGAAATGAGCTCCAGCCTTGACATCCTCCCACTGTGGTTGAAGAGACAGCTCCGCACTTCATAGGTCCTGGTCGTACTGTCGCCGTAGGGTGTGTCTTTGTTGACCTCTTGTCCGCCTCCCCTCGGGGCGCCACTCATATATTGTTTTTGGGAGTCGATCCTCTGGCATACTAACGACGCGGCCAAGATACGTCCATCTCCTACGCATCAAGAGGTCAGTAAATAATGGCTGACCGGTTCGCCGATGGACTTCAATTTTGGTTCCCTCTTCCTGTCACAATATGTTCAGGATCCTTCTAAGGCACATGTTCTCAAAAGCTAGGACACGTTTCTCCAGTTGGACGTTTAATTTCCAGCATTCGCTAGCATAGAGGAGGAGGGACATCACATTGCTATTTAGGAGTCTTAGCTTTAAGCAAAGACAGTATTTACTACTGCGCCAAACTGGTTTCAATTTATTTAAAAGCCGATGTCGCCTCTCCAATTCTCCTCTTAATTTCATTAGCTATTTTACCATTATATTGAATCCAGATCCCAAGATACTTATATTCTTTGACCTGGTCAATTGCTTTACCTTTGCAATTTAGTATCAGCAGGGAGTCAGATGTGGCCATGCTCTTTGTCTTACTGACATTCCCCGCAAGTCCAACTTTCTCCGCCTTTTCATCTATGGCGGCGATTAGCAGCTGCAGTCGCTGTTTCGCTTTTTCGAGAAGAATAACGTCATCTGCGAAGTCCAGATCCGAGATCTGCCGGCTGCTAATCTTCACTCCACAGCCTGAAGACTGCCGTAGAAAATAAACCAATACAATGACAAACAGGAACGGGGATAGTACACAACCTTGTTTGACTCCAGACATTATCTTGAAGTAACCCGTGTCCTCATTTTCTGTGCAAACGCAGCATTCACTATCTTCATAAAGTGCCACTGTCATTTTGACTAGTTTATCAGGTACTCCGTAATAATTTAGAATCTTCCATAAAGTATCTCGGTCGATAGAATCAAACGCCTTTTCAAAATCAATGAAGAGCAGATACATCTTTTTGTTTCATTATCCTGACTCTTCAGAGCAAGACCTACCAGGTCGGAAGCCGTGTTGCTCTTCTCTGAGGTGTGAATCTAGGGCTGTTCTTAGGCGTTCTATTATGACTGTGGCTAGTATTTTGCTAGTCACAGACGTTAGGTTGATGCCCCTCCAGTTGTCACAGACTAGCGCATCGCCTTTCTTGAAGAGTTTTACTAGTATACCTTTGGTCAAGTCTTTTGGAACTTTTTCGCTATTCCAGATGGCCACTAGGAGAGCAGTCCAAACGGTTCTGCAGGCACGAAGGGACGCCTTCAGCATCTCTGCCGTGATCCCATCTACTCCAGGTACCCGTCTATTTTTCAGCTTTTTCTCAGCTGTCGTCACTTCTTCAGTGCTTGGGGTTCAGCACTAACGTCAATGTAGAAAAACGGTTGGTCAGACATTACTTCTGGATCATCAGGTCTGGGTCTATTTAAGACTTTCTCGAAATGCGAGACCTATCTCTCGTCTGCTTTCTGTGAATCCGAGATTACGGCCTTAATTTCATCTTTTACAAGGGATGTTCAGATTGCTTTCTTTCCGATTATTTCCCTTCGTTAGTCGATACACCATTTTGGAGTCTCCTTTCTTAGCAGCTTCTTCTGCAAGTGCTGCTTTTTCCTCGATAATGTTTCTTTTGCATTTCCTTGCACTTCTTTTAACCGCCTTATCCTCTTCTTTGTAACGGAGCTGTAGGTGGGCTTTTTGTTCTGGGCTAAACGTGTTTAGTATAAGCGACCGGGTCTCCTTGCGTTTACTGATACATTTCCAGGTGTCGTCCGATATCCATTTTTATTTCTTTCTTTTCTTGAAGCCAAGGCTGGCCTTTGCGACGTCATGGTATGCGTTTTTTATTAAGGTCCATATGTTTTCAACATTAGTCTTCAGCTTCATCGATCAGGTTTAACGCTTCAAATTTGTTATGTAGTGATATGCAGAAACTTCTGCGGATATCACGATCATTCAGCTTATCAGTGTCGAACTGTTTGTGTGTTGCGGCGTTGGTTTTCGGTTTCTGAGCTTTCAGTTTTCTTTTTACTTCGGCTATCATCAAGATGTGATCTGAATTCACGTCTGCTCCTCGAAAGCCCCTCGCGTCGAGCATGCTACTTCTCCAGCGTCTTGATATGAGGAAATGATTGATTTGGTTTTTTGTGGGGCCGTCGGGGGACACCCACGAGTACTTGTGAATCGTTTTATGTTCGAATATACTGCCACCTATCACCAAGTCGTTGCTTAGGGCATAGTCAATTAGGAGTGCACCGTTTTGATTCATGTCTCCGATGTCATGTATGTCCAGAACTTCAGGGTAGTACTGACGGTCTGCACCGACTTTAGCATTTAGATCGCCAACAACACAGATAATATCGTGCCTGGGTAAGTCTTTGGTGACCGATTGTAGCATGCTGTAGAAAGCATCTTTTTCCTCATCATTAGCTTCGTTGGTCGGAGCATAGCAGGCGATGATGGTCATTTCTGTATGATTAGACACAAAACAGAAGTGTGACCGCTAAATACTATAGCATACCCATCATAAAATTTCTCTAATCCATTTTCAGTCCATCTTATTTCAGTGTGAACGAGAATATAGATGAGGTATTGTCTCATCTCTTTATAAACTTGTTCTGTCTTGGATATCTGGTTAGTCGTTCTCACTTTCCAAAAACCCATCTTTAGGTGTTGTTTCGCAGTCAAAAATCGGTTCCGGGGGCTTGCGGGGGTCGTTTCCTGGGGGGAGGTGATGCATCCGAGGCTGTTGTTGGCGTTTCAGTTGCAGGTGTTTTCCCCTGAGGGCTGCCCCTCAGGATCCCGGGTGCGGGTTGCAAACCCAAAGCCCAACCCTCCTCATTTTAATGACTTGGGACCGTCATGTTCCCCCAACCTCAGTGAGGCAAGGTTCCTTACATGGTTGAATTAAAATGGTTGAGTTAATGGTTGAGTTTTTGTTTGAAACTTATGACTTAAAATATCTTTGTAGTGATGCGTCATGGTTTATCTTGTCTTTGCAACCACAGTGTATTTTTCAAAATGCATTTTGAAACTTTTTGTTTGAAGCATATGACTTAAGATATTTTTGTAGTGTTGTCTCATGGTTTTTCTTGTCTTTGCTACCCCAGTTGATATTTTAAAGTGCTTTCTGGAAGATTTTCGTTTGAAAAGTATGACTTATAATATTTTTGTTGTTTTGTTTCGTGGTTTATCTTGTCAGTGCTACCTCAGTTGGTGTTTCAAAATGCCTTTTCAAAGTTTTCCCTTTGAAACGTGTCACTTAGGATATTTTTTTGTGTTTTTTAGTGGTTTATCTTGTTTGTGAAACCTCAGTTGATGTTACAAAGTGCATTTTGGAGGTGTTTCTTTTGAAACGTAAGACTTTTATAGTATTGTATCGTGGTTTATCTTATCTGTGCCACCTCAGTTGATGTTTCAAAGTGCAGTTTGGAAGTTTTCCCTTTGAAACGTATCACTTAGGATATTTTTGTAGTGATGTGTAATGGTTTATCTTGTCTGTGCTACCTCAGTGGATGTTTCAAAATGCATTTTGAAAGTTTTCGTTTGATTCATATGACTTAAGAAATTTTTCTAGTGTCGTCTCATAGTTTATTTTGTCTCTGCTACCTCAGTTGACGTTTCAAAGTTCATTCTGGTAGCTTTTTTTTTGAAACGTATGACTTAGGATATTTTTGTAATGTTGTGTCGTGGTTTATCTTGTCTGTGCAACCTCAGTTCATGTTACAAAGTGCATTTTTTAAGTTTTTCGTTCGAAACGGATTACTTAGGATATTTGTGTAGTTTTAAGTTGTGATTTATCTTGTCTTGGCTATCTCAGTTGATGTTTCAAAGGTCATTTTGGAAGATTTTTATTTGAAACGTATGACTTAGGATGTTCTTGTTTGTCGTGTCATGCTTTCTCTTGTCTGTGCTACCTCATTTAATGTTTCAAAGTGCCTTTTGGAAGCTTTTCATTTCAAACATATGACTTAGGATATTTTTTAGCGTTTCAAAGTGCATTAGGAAAGTGTTTTGTTTGAAACGTATGATTTAAGATATTTTGTAGTCTTGTTTCATTGTTTATCTTGTCTGTGCAACCTCAGTTGATGTTTCAAATTACAGTTCGGAAGTTTTTCGTTTGAAACATATGACTTAGGATATTTTTGTAGTGTTGTGTCATCGTTTATCTTGTCTGTGCTACCTCAGTTGACTTTTCAAAGTGCATATTGGAAGTTTTGTGTTTGAAATGTATGACTTAGGATATTTTTGTAGTGTTGTCTCGTGAATTGTCTTGACTGTGCCACCTCAGTTGATGTTTCAAAGGACATTTTGAAAGTTTTTTGTTTGAAACGTATAACTTAAGACATTCTTGTACTGTTGAGTCGTGCTTTTTCTTGTCTGTGCTACCTCAATCGGTGTTTCAACTTGCGTTTTGGAAGTTTGTCGTTTCAAACGTATGACTTAGGATTTTTTTTCGCGTTGTGTGCGGTTTATTTTGTCTTTGCTGCCTCAATCGGTGTTTCAGAGTGTGTTTTGGAAGTTTTCGTTTGAAACGTATGACTTTGGATAATTTTAGCGTTGTCTTGTCGTTCATTTTGTTTGTGCTACCTCAATTGATGTTTCAAAGTATATTTTGGAATATATTCTTTTGACACGTATGACTTATGATATTCTTATAGTATTTCGTCATGGTTTTTCTTGTTCGTACTACCTCAGTTGATGTTTCCAAGCGCATTTTGGAACTTTTCGTTTGAAATGTATGACTTAGGATAATTTTGTAATGATGTTTCATGGTTTATATTGTCCGTACTGCCTCAGTTGATGTTCCGAAATTTATTTTGTAACTTTTTCGTTTGAATTATATGACTCAGAATGTTTTTGCAGTGTTTTCTCATGGTTTATCTTGTCTCTGATCTCAGTTTTATGTTTCAAAGTGCATTATGAAAGTATTTTGTTTTAAATGTATTGTGGTGAAGCCTTCTAATTAAGTCAATTTTGAATTTAGTAAAAATATTAAGACGCAAATACAAAAGTTTAGAAATACCCCTTTTTGTTAAGTTAAGGAACATATCCTGGCAAGTTGCTGGTTAACAGGAAATTGAGAAATTACCACTTCCTAGCTATTTGCGTCGGCTGGGTCCAGGAAGGTGTTGTTGATAAAATGGACTTCTCTTTTAGCGGTGCTCGAATTAGCAAAACTTTTAACAGCTTTGCTTGAAATTTGGCTATTAGAAATAGATTTGTGTCCCCTCAAAGATTTGGATACAATAGAAGAAAAATGGG